>NW_010430763.1:0-14908 GCF_000710305.1 Buceros rhinoceros silvestris
ATATATATATATATTTAAGTAGTTTATTATTTGAAATTTTTCTTTTTGAGTGGTTGGGGAGTTGGGGTTTTAGATTTTTTTTTTTTTGATTGACATTCTTTTGTATTTGATGCTTGGCAATCTCCATGTGGTGGACACTTTTAAAAATGGTTTGTTTTGAAAACAGTCATCTAAGGTAAAGGACTCATAAGGCTATCTTGTGAGATTGCTAAGGTTATCTTGGACTTAGAAGTTGATCGTAAACCATTAACAGAATATATCACAAAATAATGTAGGTGAAATTAAAAGATGTTTAATTGTCTCAAGCATTGAGAAATGTTTAAAATACATGGTGTATCTCTATGTAAAATGAATACAGCACCAGAAATTAATATCAACTGAGAACAGAGGAAAGGGCTACATTCATCAATTAATCCAGTCTCCAAGATTAATCCAGCTACCTCTCAACTCCTCTGTCTTTAATTAAATCCCTCTGCCTAGTTTCATGCATTGGTAAATCTTTTTAAATTAATTCTACACTCCTGTTTACACGATTGTGTTTTACTTCTAAACCTGGCTAGCGTGGCCAAGAGTCTATACCTAGTATATCTCCTCAATTCCTTCCAGATTTAAATAGGCTGTTAGAAACCCTTTTCATGGCTAAGAAATCCAGTAATAGAGGATCACAGTCACACCAGTTACTTTGAAAAGACCACGTCCTATAAGCTGTTTAATTATCCTATAACTATTCAAGTGTTATAAAACATTCCCACCCTAAAATAATACTGTAAATCATTCTACAATGCTTTATCACATTTAAGTACTTTCCTATTTCTCTTCAAATCATTTCCATACCTTACTCTTTTGCTTTATGGGACTCTGCAATTTGTTTTAAAGAAGCTGGTTGAATTTCAAATTGGAGCCAACATAAATCTATTGTGTATTTATATTAGTGTAGAAGGCGTAGAAAATTCACAATGCAGTGGCATCCTCTGGCCATATTAATTGTCAAGCCTGCCTCTACACTTTTCTTTATTCCTCCTCTCCTATGTTTCCTTCTCTACAATATAAGAGGAAAGTGCCTATAACCAGGCTGGCAGTGGCATTCTCTTCCTGACGTGCAGTAAAGCCACTGACCACATGTGAAAATCAAGTTCAGATAGGTATGGCTGAATCTGTCTATGTCTCACCATGACACCTTCCATAAATAATGAAAAGAGTCAGTGGTTTTGTAGGCAGCACATGTTGACAGACTATAACACATCCTCACGGTCAGATACAAGCAATGCCAGACTACCTTTGCCACGTGAGCCGGTAGGCTATCCACAGACATTTGAAGGTGAGCAGTCCACAGTACTGTAATTCACTTTCTAGCAGTTCCTTGTAAGCACTGAGCAGAAGAATGTAATAAAGGAATTGCCCTGCTTTCAGAACAGAATCACCTCTCGTTGTGACTGCCTCATTACAGCTCACCACTATCCTCAGCTTCCCTCGATCTGTCAGGAGGAGGGACATACTGTAAGCTTTCCAAGTCTATTGATTCTGACATGCCTGCCATTTCCTTAGCAAAATAACTCGCCTGTTTTCTGCATAGAACCCTGGCAAGAGAACATTTACCATCTGCCTCTTAAACAAGGGTCAAGGAGCAATGCCAAGACATATTGTTCTGCTCAAACATGTCAGTGAACCCTTTATCTTCAGATGGGATTTGGTAACTTGCCTTGACTAGCAGAACAACATCTCTGCTGTTTCACTCTCTGCCTTTGAAACAGAGAAACCTCAACAGAGAAAATCCTAAATCCTGTATTGCACCCTCTTAAATCAGTCAAGGTAAATAAACATCCTGGCATCTGCCACTTCCGCAGGAATAAAAAAAAATACAAAACAAAACAAACAAACAAAAAACCCCAACAAAACAAAACAAAAACCCCCAACACAAACCCTTTCCAGTCTAGCATAAAACACCAATAGCCCCCATGAGAGGAGGGAGGGTACAGACTTCAGTGCACTAGGCTGCAAGATTAACCAGCAGTGAACGAGCAGTTTTTGACTTGGTTCTGTAAAATTCAAGAAAAAACATCACTTTCCGACTCTGAACAGAACAGTGCCCTTCACAGTGTTTAGAAGAGTTCTTGCATGATTTTCTGGCGAGGATTTAATGACCACAGTGGTGCCTCGAGGGTAGGTTCTAACAGGAACTAGCTGTGAGGTTTATCAGGAGATGCATGACAGCCCTGCACCCTGCTCTAAGTATGCCACCACTCACATCAATTTCTGTGTGGAAATGTAGCACACTGGAGACTTTCCAAATGTTCCTGTATCATCTCGCCTGTGACACTGTCCTACAGAAACATAAGATCTCCACAAACAATCGATGGTGATTGCCACAAGTACTCACTTGTTTTACAAAATACCTGATATGCGTCTGCATATTATGTAAATAACTTAGAAATGCCATATTTTTGATGGAATCTCAACAAAATTCTGCTCAACAAAATGGAGGGGTTGGTTTTTCAAATCCCTTTTCATGAGACAAAAATCAGCCAACACTCTGACCACATCTACTTCCTCTGCTGATGTTCACAGCTGAATTCACATCTGCGCAGGGTGTGTCAGTGCCATGATGATGTCAGAAAAGAACAGATATGTAAAAGAAGAAGTCTTGGAATAATTTGTAAGAGTTGAGATATGACTTAATATGGCATCAATTAAAAGGCCAGAGAAAGTGATAGTATTGCTTGCAAAAGTGCATATGAATTTTTACAGTTACAATCATTAAAGCTATGATAATTAATTATTGAGATGTAATAAATTTTAGTTTATTAATTTACTTCTAAGATTGATATCTCAGACAAAGACAAGTGAATATCTTCTGAAAGACGATCCCTGGTGAACAGCACTGCAATATGAGAAATGAGGCTACTCTTTAATATCATTTCTTCAAAATTATAGGAGTTACTCCCCTGCTATGAAGAACAAAGAATGTGATACACTGCACTCAGAAAAATTAACCACATGCTCAACTAAAACCATCAAAATCACGTACTCACAACAAGTTGTATGATAAGGAGCTCCATAGGGAAAACATCTTAAACAAATGTCACTTGCACACTAAAATAATTGAAACAACAGCCTCTTGCATAATTATGAATTGAAGAAGAGTTGAAATTATTTAAGCAGTAACTTATTTAATTTTCTACACGTCTATCCAATTTTAAAATTCTGAAGCAAGATTTGCTCTGTTTTGACTAGAGTTGGCTAAAGGACAGTAGAGGTACTTAGACATAAGTGTAGCTTGTTAAAACTGTAGAGAGTGGTTGAGCAAATCCAAGTCAGAAATATCAGAGCCAGGAATACCAAAGCTACAAATAAGACACAAACATTTGGTATTTCAGACTTTGGTACTATTTAACTTTGTCAAGTATACAAACACTTCTGTTTTCCAAATTGTCACTCACATATCAAAGGGAGGAATATGAAAGGCTTAGGACTTAATTGGTACCATCAAAAATAAAAAGAAACTTTAAATTGTGGGTTCAATCCCAAATGGTGTAGTAGTTCTGAAAAAGACTGTATTCTTGAATTGAAATTCCCTCAGTTTTGCTAGGGAGCTTAAGGAACCAAATGGAACTAGGCAGATTTTACTCTCATTTATTTTCTATATTCATCCTTTGTGACCACCCAGCTATTCCAGGGTATGCTGTACGCACTTATTTCGAAAGGTGAACAAACTTAACATTGGCCTGGCAACTCTGCAGCACAACAGGAATTTCTTTAAGAGGAGGAAATGTTCAAACCTCATGCTGAGTTTATATCAGCCACATCTATTTCCTGAGAAAAGAAACCAACTCTTAAGAAAGAAACCAACTTAGTTAAACCAAAAGAAAAAAACAAAAATTTTTGAAAAAAGAAGAAACACAGACTTTCCATCTGTTTTCCCAGCTGCTGCTGTAACCACAAATCTCTCCCTGTTGAAAATTACAAAATTGTTGTTGTAGTGCTCCTTTTTCAGAAAAAGACACAGGAATGCTTGCTTGACAAAGCCTTTCAACAACGACACAAGTCAATTTTTGTCTTCCACTTGTTACATTATTTGCATGTGAGAGACTTTCAAAAATTACACAGATGAGAGACAAAATAAGACTGAAAAAATTGTAGGAATATACTATAAACAAATATTAAGTTAAAGAAAATAGGAAGCACAACCCATAGAGCTGTTTCTCTAAAAAATAATTTTAATTTAAATCCTGTGAAGGAATTTTAGCTGCCTGCTGGCCTGAAGTAGGGAAATATGAGGGAATGTAATAGTTTTGACTGGTCAAAAATTGATCTTTTTTGAGAGAATTTTTGCAAAAATTAGGAAACCATTTTTTGTTGAAACATCCCACAGCAATGCTGGATTACTTGGCAAAACAAACACAAATGAAATGGACATATATAGGAAAAACCATTATTAATGGAAGCCACATACTTCCATTGTGTAAATGCTGTTGTAGTCCCTTGACTATGAGATGACAGATGCACCTATCTCCTCTGCAGCCCAAGCTCCTTGGTCAGCATGTCCCAGCTAGAAAGCCGACCTCGTGTTGGATAATGGAGATGTAAAGAATCCCAAATCCATCTCCAATGTGTTGCATTTAGGTTTAGCATTATTGTTTTTCTTAATAAAGGTATTTCATATTCTGTCTCTACTCAGCAGGTGCAGGAAAGCTGGCCCTTTTCTCTGTACTGGACCACACAGAGGAGGCGAAGGACTGTATGTCCCATGGGAGGGTGCTTCCCACAAGTTGCTCCTGTGTGCAGGGCATAAGGCTCCTTCCAAATCCTCATGGCACCACTTCTGGGCCCCTTCTGATCTCTGCCTGTGAGCCCCTTCTAGTGTGCAGTGTCTTTCTCCACACATAATCATCCTGTGCTCCTTTGCTTCATCTGGCACATGGGCACAACAGCCTACTGCCCGTTCAGTCGCCAGCCAGACCTCGTCACTGCACTCAACCTTCATGTCTCAAGCACATGGAGGAGGTGGAAAACCTTTTTGCTCACCAGTGTGAGAAGGTGTGTTCATACTGTCTCATTCTATCACAAATAGAGCATGTCCTGTATGAGAAACTAAGCACAACCCACACTTTTCCCTAATCCAGTCAGATCTCTGCTTCCACCACCTCCCTTCGGTTTCAGACTCCATTACTGCTAAGCTGCCTTTCGAAATGCAGCGCGACAGTCTCAGTCTTCTCTTATTTAGACAGGGCTCTTTGTATTGCCTGGCAAATCCTGGGATTAGTTAATCTGTAAATTCCACAATACACTCCTTATTTCAAAAAGTTTATTCCTATCTAAGTGAAAGTGCTTTCACTATTTTTGTTTTGTCTTTTCTTGTGTCTCAGATCTTTGGGAGCTGATTGCTAGCATCACAGCTCTGAGGAGGTAATTACTGAGCATAAAGTTCAATTAATTGGAAGCTGGGTGAAAAAAAGTGTCAATAAATCTCCACGCATCCGCAAAACCAGACAGAGCAGTATGCACATAAACTATCCACAGAGTATTTTGAGTATTTGTACTTCTTGAATTCTTTGCTGCACCAATAGTCTCAAGGTTGATGACTTTTCACAAAGGACTGAAATTAATGAGGTACTCCTTAATGCTCCCTTTTGATTTTGTAAGAAATGTGAAGTAGTTACTTCTAATTCTACTCAGCCAACTCCTTGAATTTCAAATATAATTTGGGATTATTTTGGTTAAAGAAGCAAGGCCTGTCAGAGAAAATCAACAGTAAGTAAGTTCTGAAGATGAAACTTTGCTAAACCAGACAATGATCTCACTTTTCTAATTTCAGTGATTTCCACGTGTTATTTTGTTTCCCTGAATATTTCTTCCAAAAGTAATAAAATATTGTTGCGATATTATGGTTTGTCAGTAAAATATTTTGTTAGCAAGTGGGAGAAGTGGAAAAATACAGGCAAGGAATTGAAAAATAGAGACAGAGATACAGAAAGAGAAGACAGAGGAAAATGGTGATGACAGAATACAAATAAAATTTATATATTTGCTTTTATGCTTTGTGGAAATGAGAGAGACTAGTGCTGACTAGCAAAATTCCACTTAGCTCCACTGGCATCAAAGGTTCTACATTGAAGTTATTTAGACTAACCCCACACAAAGGAGTTTTAAACACATTGTAACAGCTATTGATGTGCTAGAACACAAAGGTAAAATGAAATTTCATTTTTCTTTTTAGAAATCTGGTTGCAAAGGCCTTTAATTATATATGAAACCTTTAATTTTGGGGCTGATGATTTCATAAAGCACATGAAAAACACATTCCAGGATTAATAATCTCTCATTCTATGTATTAAAAAATTTAAAAATGGTCAAAAAACCAAAACAAACAAAAAAAACCCCCAAAACCTGCAGAATTTAACAGACAGGAAACTTGCAAGATTTTCCTGGAAAGTTTCATAGAAGATTCTCCAAAGGGAGAAATATGTCCTTTCTATAGGTCTTTCAAACAATTATGATAGAGCAGGACTGTAATTTTCTATTAACTTTTATGGGACATTAAAAAAAAAAAAGACCACACTAGGGAAAACTAATTTCTTATTAAGTTCCATAATTATTTCTTGAGGCCTATCGTAGTCTTATTATAAATAATGATAATGTATCAATTGTATAGCACATTTCACCTTCAAAGCACTTTACAAACACTGAGTGATATTTAGCCTTTTCTGATACAGTAGAAATATCAGTGCTTGCCAGAGAAACAATATGAGCTCTACCAGCACCTCAGAACTGCATTGTCTGGCTTTTCCAAAATTCATCATTCCAGTCTACTGAAAATACGGCAGAGAATCTCAACTTTGTCCAGAATTCAAGACTTTCAGACATGGACCATTAAAGAGATGCACCAAAGTAAATATAAGTTTCTGAGCCTGGACGTAGTTTCCGAGCAGCTGTCATCACAAAGGTGCAGAGAAGTTACATGGCTCGCTCAAAACCACGATTTCAGCATTGGAGGCGCAAGTTGTTAGAATGAAGCAGTGGAAATGTGAAAGAGTGATGACTACAACTGTCTGTGTCCCATAGAGTTCCCATTTAAATCAAAGGCAAAACTGACTTCAAAGGAAGCTGGAGCAGCCAGAAACAGTGTATGTAAAAAGAGGGAAACATTTTGCTCATGATGACAGCTAATATTTTATAACTGTGTCTGTTGTGCCTGAAGCTTTTTTCTCTCTGCAGAATGTATTCCCCAATATTTATATCCATTTATATTCACAAGGATTAAGAACAGTAGAGCTGTCTCAACCAGTTAGTAAAACCTGCCAAACAAAGGCTGTAATCCTGAGCATTACTGGAGTCGAACTGCAGGACGTGACCCTCAAGATCTGCAGACAGTTGTTCTCCCAAATGAGCTTCAACACAGCCAACCTGGACTAAACCAGCTCCAACTGGAAATAACTTCTAAGGAAAAAATAGAGAAATTGATGGTCCAAATCAGATGTCTAAATCAGGGAGTTTGCCACCAACTTCCATGCGGTTACCTCAGGGATAAATTGTTCTATTTTGTCTAAATTAATTTGCTCATATGTCTTGAGGTTGCATACTTCTAAGCATGCTTTTTTTTCAAAACTTCACATGTAACCTTCACTAGTCAAAAGGAACCTCAAAAGTATAACATACTGAGTAAAGTCTAAATTCTTTCTGGATTTAAAATAATCTGAAGTCATAAGCAAAGCATCTAAATAGACAAATTTAGACTACCTTTTTACATTTAATTCTAGATAGACCAATGCCTACTTTGCTAGTAGTTTATTGCTCAGTTCTACTAATTCCTGAAAGGTAATTGCATGAAAAATTGTCAGGCTACATAACAGTCATGATTTAAAAACAACTGTGACATGAACACAAGGGAAATAAGGTGTCATTAATCTTAATGAAATGTGATTAGAAATTATGAGATAAAAATACCAGACTCTCATTTGTAACTTTATTATATAATGTCATGGTTTTTATAATTGTATTTGTAAATTCTGTATGCAATATCCTGCCATAGCTTAGTTGATTTGTGCCTAGGGAGAGGACTTTCCTTTTGAAGTAGAAGTTTTGTTACAGACTTCTTTCAGAAACAGATATCATTCTTATATTATTCATAACACACTAAAGCCCAGAAAAAGTGAGAGGGATCTGACATAATGTGCAAGTATTATTTTTGTACTCCAGAATGTGATACAAGGCTTTGAAAAGAAAATGTGTATCTTTGTTGCTTCAAAGTTGCTGAAGTCTCTTTAGTGTTCGACTATAAATCTGACCAAAGTTTCACTATGCCAGTTGCCGAACAAGTTGCCATCACTAATTTTGTTGAACTGTCATAGTGGTCAACTGGACCTATACTTTCAGCATAGCACTGTAAGGAAAGGAAATGTTTGTGATTACGTTATGTGCACTTGTCAGATGCTAAGTGCTTAAGAGCCCCTTACCTGGATATTAGAAAATCTGAACAAGCGCTATAATGCATGGGAAAGCAGGGTCCTGTTTCTCCTGTGTCCCGGTTTGGGCTAAACTTCCTTTTAAAACTACCTGGTGCATTTGGACAAGCCTTTGTCACTGCTGGGTGATGGGATAGAGTTGTCAGGAATAGGCCATTAGTCAGTGGTTACCTTTTAAAGCTGACAACCCACCGATGACAGAAGAAAATTGGGTGTTTTCATCTTGATAAATACCAAGTTCTTACTGGTAACCACAGTGCAAAGGAAAAGCAGGAGATATAATTTCTGTTTCCAGGACCTTCATCATCAAAAATACTCTGGAAAAATGCCAGGGGGTGTCACTCACTGTGCCAGTTTAGGAAAAAACCCGGTTTTTCCTTGTTGTTTTAAACTGATGAATTAGGATATTCACTTCCATTTCATGTTTAGCACATCTCATTGGTTGTAAAAGATTCTCGTGAGCATTCCTGATCCTTTAAGAGCCGTGTATCAGCCCCGACTCGCTCTCTTTACACTCCAGGGGGTGTCCCTTTCACTTCTCTTGGCGGACTTGTGGCTTGGCTCCAGGAAAGACTTCCAGTCTCACAGTTTGGCTCCGGGGACTTTACAGGCTGTGTCCCCCCTGCTCAAACCTCCAGAGGATCTTGTCCAGATTCTGCCCGTCCTACTATGCAGCTAACAGCTTGCTCTTCCCCCGGCTGCCTGCCTGCCACTATTGCACTCACCGTGTCTCCCACGCTGTGTGGGACAGACCCTCACCGCTGGAGATGCTGTGCCTCAGTACTGCCCCTTCCCTGCTGCGTGCATCTGCCGCTTTTGCTGCTGTTTGCTTCAATATCCATAATCAGAGTGGTAGGACACTGCAGCCTGCGGCTTCCACATGGTATCCCAGCATTTTGTAACAGCCGCGACTTCTTTGTTCTGCTCCGTGAGAAAACCAACATGGCCGCTGTCATTTTGAACACTGCTTCGGTATTTGGTTCCTTTCATTTCCTGATCTGTGTTTAACCCCCACTTTTCCATCCCATACAAAACCCCTTAAGATTTCATTGGGGTTTTTTCTGTATGTATTTTATTCTAGTGTTCTTAATCTTTGTTTCAGTTTTCCCAATGTTCAGAGGTCTCACAAATTTTTCTTCCTTTTCCTATCTCTGCTTTCTCTCCTGGTGCAGGGAAGAGGAGTTTTAAAGACAGGAGAGGACTTGTCTCCGTGAATGGCTTACTTTGGCCAACCGGTGACTCACGAAGACCTCTTCACCTTTCCAGGAGAGGCTTGGTTAAAGCAGTCCCTGTAGTGCACTAATTCAGAGCATCCATAGGCTACTTAACGCTGAGGAGCTGAGCTTTTGTGAAAGCCCTTTTCAGAGAAGAGGGATTTCACAGAAGAGAGAGATTTGTAATGTTTACCTTCCTTCAAGGGGGTGATTAAAAAAAAAAATGACACTGTCCTGCATGTCATCCTTGTCGTTAAATTGGAGAGACGTGGATTTGATGGATGGGTCACTCAGTGAATAAGGAATTGGTTAGATGGTCACATTCAGAGTTGTGGTCAATGTCTCGATGTCTAAGTGGAGAACAGTGACAAGTAGCATTCTAGGACCAGAGCTGTTGTACATGTTGGTGACATGGAAAGTGGGACGAGTGCAACCTCGGCAAACTTACTGTGCAGTCAACACTGTGGAGTAAACAGATGCCATCCAGAGGGACCTTGTGATAGGCTTGAGAGGTGGGCCCATGCGAACCTCATGAAGTTCAACAAGGCCAAGCGTAAAGGCCTGCACCTGGGCTGGGGTAATCCTAAGCAGAAATAAAGTCTGGGTGATGAGTGGATTGAGAGCAGCCCTGCAGAGAAGGACTTGGAGTTGTTGGTGGATGAAAAACTGAATATGAGCCAGGCAATGTGCTCTTGCACCCAGGGAACCAGTCACATCCTGAGCTGCATAAAAACAAGTGTTGACCAGCAGGCCAATGGAGGTGATTCTCGGCTGAAGGGAGCCTATAGGAAAGCTTGAGAGGAACTTTTTACAATGGGAGGTAGTGATGGGACAATGGGATTTAAATTGAAAGAGAATAGATTTAGATTAGAAGTAAAGAACATTCTTTACTGTCGGGATGGTAAAACACTGGACCATGTTACCCAGAAAGATCATTGATGCCCCCTCCCTGGAAGTGTTCAAGGTCTGGTTGGAGGGGGCTCTGAACAAACCCATCGAATGGAAGATGTCCCTACCCATAGCCAACCCAAATTATTCTACAATTCTGTGAAAATAGAGCACTGGAGTACACAGGACTGCAGTAGAGCTATCACCATGGCAAGGCACGAACATCGAGAACTAGAGAGTCACAGAGCAGGACACTGTGTTAAGTTTTCTTCAATCCGTGACAACTGAATGCTGTCCACATGAAGCAATGGTGAAGACTCCAAATGTTCTGGAGCAGTGTCTGGTGACAAGACTAAGAAAACATTTAATTCAGAGACCCTATTCTAGGAAGAGATAAATGCCAAGTTAGGAGTATATGTTCATAAAGGACAGTACTATCAGAGGCCTTTACTGCATTATCAACTAATTCAGTTTCACACTCAGAGTGTCTGAATAAGTCTAGATTTCTGCTTTCACCAGCTGCGGTTTATTAAGAATTTGAAGCAGAAAATTATGGCAAATCATTTTCTGATTGTATTTTAAATCTTAGATTGTTCTGATAACCACGTTGGCTTGGAAATCAACAACAATAAATGTAGACTGGCATGCACAAAAAGGATAGACGGTTCTCTAACCACTATAATTAATATTGCTAGGCTGAGTCCTTTAAGTTTTGTGTGTTTCTCAGAGTTGTTGTGTGATAGCTAAAATCTTTTCAGTCAGGCTGATTTTGGCTTTCGTCCACATGTATTAATTTTGCCAGATGCATTCTTATGGTCCAACTTGAACACAGTTCAAAAAAGAAATTAGTTTGGGCTGCCTACTCTTACAAAAAAAAATCTTCCTTTAAGATATTATTTTTAAATTTTTTTGCATTTAAAAACCAGGATTGTTTACACTGAAGTGTGTTCTTAAAGATTTCATTTTTCTGGAAGTGATGGTGCGGATATTGTAGTAAATAGTTTGTTAGCACCTCACAGAACAGACACACTCTGCTGCTGGTTTCCTCCTTCAGAAGCAGAGTTCATTCCCTGGCATTTTGTGATATACTCAGAGCTTGACCGTTAGCTACTGGCTCAGCCCTCCTAACTGTTTAAATCAGCCATGAAAACGTTTTTATTTACTGCTAAGCAGATGGACCTGAACCTTTAGGTTCAGAAGATTTTCACACTGGACACTCAGGGCTGAATCTTCCTCCCATACAGTAAAAGAAGGAAATTTTTAAACCTTGGAATGTTTTTAATTTTTAATTCCATCTCCAAAACAGTGCCTGTGCTCTAATTCAGTAATAATTCAGTGGCTAGGGACTTTTAAGTATATAATTTTCTAAGGTTGCCTCTGTGTTTCCTGAATAGAGTACTTTGTTACTCTAAAAGAGGAGAAATACAGAGCCGGTTAATTTTTATGCCCATTTATGACAGTCACAGAACCAGTGAAGAGGTCCAGTGGTATGTGTGATCTGCTGGCTCCTGGTCTGTGGTGGAATGGGGTCCTCTAAGAAACTGTAATTAATACAAGAAAACTGATGTCCTTGGGAAGGCCTGCTAGCCAAGAGAAAATAATCCAACATAGAAATAATTTACTTATTTTCCCAGATGACTAAACAAAAGCATTGGAAATTTTGATTTTGTGAAGGCTCAGCTTGGTTTCTTCCTAAAACGGGAAGGGCCAAAAATGTTCAAAGCACACCTACTACACTAATAATGTGTTCACTGAGTTCCATGTCAGGTTGCCTCAGTCAGAGTTAATTGATCACGTCCTGAAATATATTTGGATTGTATTTGAATCTTTATATGGGCTGTATTTTCTGTAGGAGGATTTGCATACTGTGGTAAATGGAAACTCCTGTTGAGAAACACAGCATAAGTATTATTTCACCTACAAGTCCACTGTTAATAGCTGTATAATATATTAATTGAAAAAAAGATTTTAAATAAGCTAATTCAGTGAGTAGTTGACAGCAATTATGTGATTCCCCCATGCTGAACACAAGCCATCAAACAGAGAATAGATCAAAACAAGGAAGCTCCTTGTTTTCCTTACTCTTGAATTCCCAAGCCACCTATCTTCAAATGACATATTCTCTCTTCTGCCTACAGAGGACTTAACTGAAAGAAAGTTATTCCCTACCCAAAGATCAAGCTAAGTCTATTCAGGAAACAAAGTTAGAAACTGAATTTCAAATAATTTAATTACACAATATAATTACTCTACAGGATCTGTATTCATTAAACAATAGTAATTCCTACCTGATTCCCACCATGACACACATTATGCGTTTGAAACATAAAAGACCTTAAATTCTTTCTTTTACTGACCTAATGAAAATGACTAATTAACTAACTGAGCTAACTGAGCAATTGAAACAACGATTTCAAACAGATGATTTGGGATGATACAGTATGTTTCAAGGTGGGAAAACAACATTATTAAACAAATTGCTAGGGCATGAATGCAACACGTACTGGTTAAACTCTGTGGGTCATAAATGATTCTAACTATGATTTCAGCAATATCAATATGCTCATCTATCTCTCCAAAACAATCGGTGAAAATGTGTATGACTTTCTGTAGACAACTGTTCTGCAAATCTCATGTTGTCATTTAGTTACCACACGCATTTGAGGATTAACAGTTCCTATATGCCATTCAGATAGCTACTGATTAAAAATAAAGCAAAAAAGAAAATAAACCTGCTTCATCTTTAGCTGCTGTTTTGTTGTTCTAGTTCATTGGGCATTTAATTAAGATTTGGAAACCCAGGCTGCATTCTGTTGTGCCAGTAGTTTTAATGGCAGTGCTTCCTGGACATATACCACAGTAACTGTCCCTTTAGCTCATCAAAATTAGCACCAGTCTCAACCCCTCCACATCATGACGATCAAGCCTGAATATTCTTCTCAGAAGGAATTACAGGGTGTTTTTTCTTACTGAAAGGAGTGACATGTCAGCAATGAAAAATCCGCATGGGAAGTGGTTGTCACTGAGCATATCTGGAATTAGAGCCCCTCAGCGCTTAGTTCGACTCATCTTGCCCCTCTTTCAGGAGGAGCACTGCAAGATCCAGCTGGGCTGCTCGCAGGACCTGAGCTTGGATCTCACTCAGGATTCCACTGACGGCTACATGCATCTCAACGACGGGACAGTGCAAATATACCATGGAAAGGGTGGCTGGCTGAGGGTCTGGGCTGCTGGGCTCCCATCTCTGCCGTATATCTCTTTTGCAAACACAGGCTGCTCACTTTCACTGTTCCTCACTTTTCCATTTCAGTCATAGAGACTATTACTTCCATTTGTCTGTCCTGTCTATAAGGACTTCCACTATCCTGGGCCACCTCCCTTTGGACATATTTACATCTAAAAGTAGGCCCTCAGATTGCGGTCCTAAAGCGTTTCACATCTGTGCTGCTTTAACTACAAATTCAAGTAAAATTGTTACGTCACCTGGGGTCCTGAGACCCATTTCTCTCATGGTCACTGTTATATTGATGCTGAAAATTCGGATGACAGGTAAAATGGGCAATCCCAGCTGCCTTTGGAGTTCCCTTCTCTCCTGCTGTGCATGCAAGAGGGGTTCCCATTTTCAGCTAGCTTAATTTAATTGTAATGTAGCTACACCATGTCTAAGCAGTGCCTGGCACAGAGTCCCCAGTCCGATTATAACCCTCCGGGCATTGCTGCAGCACAAATTATAAAAGCTATTATCATTATGGCATACCAATCTTTTCAGTAAAAACCACTGATTGCCACAGAAATTGCAGAAATTATGAAATCCCAGGGAGCCCCCCAGTCAAATACAGCCCACCAGGACATCTCCTCTGTTATCAGTAAATGAGAGGAACAGATTTAAAGTGGATGCATTTACGAGGACGAAAGTCCTCAGGTGTCTTGAGGAACTTCATGCCAAAAGCCTTTTTTCAGTTAGTACCCAGAGCATGACCATTTCATAGACTCCACAGCATTTTTCCAAGCATTTAAGGCACCCTCTCAGAAAGGACACTGACTGGTAGAAGGTAAAGGGGAAAGAGCTCTTCTGAGAGCCAGATGAGATTTCTTTGACTCCAGCTGTCCCGGTTTGAGCTGAAACTTCCTTGTTTTGGGAAATGGACAAATAGAATTATTCCATGCAAATACGATAATTCCGCATTTAATTGGTTAAGCGGGTCAGGTGGAACATTACGTGGGGAGCCTTTAAAAACCCAGCAGCCAAGGGGAGTGTCTCTCTCTCTTGCCTTCCGGACTCGTTGCACGAAGGAGAGCTCCCACGAGTCTGTTCTGCCGCTGACCAGGCCCGAGCAGGCCGCAACC
>NW_010430763.1:14939-41022 GCF_000710305.1 Buceros rhinoceros silvestris
GCCGCCCCCCGGCCGCCGGGCTGCCGAGCCAGGCCGAAAGCCTGAGGGCCTGCCTGCATCCCCCGGATCACTCTGCGAGCTCCCGGGCAGCAGCACGCAGGGAGCCAAGTCCTCCCACGAACCTGCTCTGCCGAGGGACTAGACCAAACCAGACCTGAGGCCCACACCTCGGGATCGCCTGAAATCTGCAGATTACAGACTACGAACTGCACTTGCCGTGAGTCCTGAGTCTCATCTGAAAATGGGTGAGAATATCCGAGCTCTCGCCTGGCTGTTTCCGTACGGGGAGCTTTCCAGCGGCACGGGGGGTGCTCCTCTCCCCCTTTCCCTCATTTTACTTTCTCCGCTTGGAACCACAAACAGCGGCAAAAGCTTCTACTCCCACCTCATCGTTGGCTGCCTGCCAAGAGCACTGGCCTTGAACAGACTGTTAAGAACTCTAGCTATCTAAGTCCTCTTCTTTTTCATTTTATTTTCCTCTTTTACAGGTCATGTATATGTATAATAGTGTATGGTCATGTGAATTTATTGTTTATTAAAAGTTTGTTTCAGCTTTCTGAGCGCAGACAGAGGTGTGAATTTCTTCCTTGCCCCTTTAAACCTTCCTGTCTCTGTTCAGGACAGAAGGATTCGTTAAGGGAATTCGGGGGATTATCTGCCTCGGCCCCTCGACCCTTAACACCAGCAGAGAGCACTTTACTTCCTACAGACAACAAGTGTGACAGAGACCTTCAAAGGCACTTAATGAAGTGGGGGACACACTCAGGTTTCTATGCACCCATGTAGCAGGTCCAACTTGAAGTCGCATACAGTTTTTCCAGGATCAGGTCACATTATTTTGTCTCATAAGAAAAGAATCCAACATCACTTACACTCATAACAACAGTTTTAGTTCCTCTTTCCAAATGGCTGAATTGTAAAAGAAATGGTGGCCAGTCCCATTACACACAGTACATGCACCAGTGTCCCCGGGATGTTGTCTCACCAGGACCTTCAGCAATATTTCCAAAAGTAGCATCAGCTGAACTATCAAGATGGCAAACACATTGGAAGTGAATATTTGCCAACAACAGTCCCTCAAAACACCCTAAAATGCTGAAATATTCCCCAAATGCTGGAAAAAAACCCCAGAAATAAAAAAATTCTAAAATCCACCAAAAACACCCAAACTTCCAAAACCCACTGGCAAACACACTAAAAATGCCCCAGAATGCCAAAACCGAAAATCATTAAAAATGCCAGAAAATGACAAAAATGCAAAAAAACCACCACAGATGTCCAAAACCACTAAAACTGTCAAAAATTGAAAAATGCCGTGCAATGCTAAAACCATCGAAAACTACAATAACTACACAAAGAAATAAATTGGAAAGGGAAAAAATAGTCCAAAAATTTTTAAAAAGAAAACAAGTATATAATAAGGGAAAACAGTGCCAAAACAAACAAACAAAAAATCTACAAATTAAAGAAATAGACCCCTCAAAAATTCCAACAAGACAGCAAAAAGCTCCAAAGTTAAAAAAGCCCCCAAAATGGTAACAACTGCAAAAAAGGAAAAATTGCGTATAACCTGAAAAATTACCAAAAAAAAAAAAGAAAAATCAAAAGACACACCTTAAAACCCCACAAAAATAGTAAAAAAAAAAAAAGAAAAATTAAAAACTAAATGCATAAGAAATACCAAAGCTGGGATAAAAAGCCAAAAATTCACCAAAAAAGCAAATAAAGCACCAAAAATGCCCAAGAGAGCACCATGATGAAAAAAATGTGCTGTAACAAACAAAAACCCCGACATACTAAGAATGCAAAATCAACCCACAAAACCGAAAAACTCTCCCCCCCAAAAAAACCCCCACAAAGCCAAAAATAACACCCAAACTCACCAAATCCACAAATAAAACATGCTTAATATGAAAGAACCGTGGAATAAAAATCCACCCAAAAAGCCTGCCAAGAACGCAAAGCACGCATGCCAAAATTAAGCAAGGACCATTCCTGTTTTTTTCATATTAAGCTTCTCCAGGGTCATCATCAGATCCATGACCACCCACAGGAAAAAGGCTCCTGTGCCACAGAGAATTTTTTTAAATGTAGCAAAACTGCTTTACTGCTATTTTTACAAAGCTGGGACAGCAGGAAGGACTGACTCAGGGACACACACACAAATCTGCAGAGTGTAAGCCCAGAAACAAACAAGACAGAAAATAATTGAACGAACATTCAAACTCAGCTAAACTGAACATCTCTCCCCATGGAGTAAACCGAGAGTGCTACTGATTGTTGAAGACATTGAGCTAGCATGAGAACAACTTTTTGGAGACAACCTGTCACAATATGGGCTGCCTATGTCTTTTTTGCAAGTTGAAAACAACATGGGTTTTTTTTTCCAAGGAAAGATAAACAAAAAAACTCGGAAGTTGTTACAAAATCTTGTTTGTCACAAAATATTTTTATTTTTATTAACTTGGAGAGTCTCCTCAGTGCCTATATTTTATCTAAAGCCTGGACTTGAAACATTCCCTGCATCTCCATCAGTGAGCAGACAATAGATGTTACTGCGATATAAATGGTAACTAGCAGTAACTGGGAAGATGACAGCGCTGCACTGTATCCATAGATATTCCAGGAATACACAAATATTTAGCAAACTATGGAAGAAAAATGTCTAGTACATGAGAAATCTGTATAATATATTTTTCAAGCAATTTATCACAGAAAATTAGCCAAGCTATGAGCAGGGATATTATTTAAATCAAGACTGTTGCTTTTGTATTTTTTGTTTCTTCACGTAATTTATTCTAGTTACTTCATATCTGTGCAAATGCCTCCTTAATTATGCAGACTCACAATTTGACTAAAATCACAAAACACAGGAAGTATCTGTTACGAAGGATGTGAAAGATTGCTTTCTGTTTATATCTGTTGTTTAATTCCCTGTGAGTTAGCTCTTCGGAAAGATGCATTGCTCCAAGGGGTATGGCCGTTACTTGCTCTGCAGACAGATTTGCAGTGCAGCATGAAAGTAATCTACAGATGTTCTGTGTTGAAGGATCAGTTTGGAAAATGTACTTATAGCTTATGAGTGCTTAACCAAGAGGTTTTGAATTATAAGCAGAGCACCACCTTCTCGTTACATAAAACCGTCATAGTGACTCTAAGAAATGGTAAAATGTGACTATTTCCAGATAAACGAACTCAGCATTGACCTCTTACATGTGAGACTAGGAGAGCACCAGCAACATTCTCTATGGGTATGAAGCTGAAGGATATTTTACTTTCTGGTTTGTGTCAGGACTAGCAGTGAACTTCTTGCAAAGTGAGTGGACACTTGCTATCAATCACAGAATCAACTGACTGAGAGCAGCATTGCCCATGACAGAGTGCTCTGTGGTCTGTCTTGCTGGAGTGCACTGTAATTAAGACAAGGAGAAACACCTTAATCTTTATAGAGGAAGACAAGGCTACAGCGCAGTTGCTGTAATTCTTGCAGACTGCTAGCAACCTCATGGTTAATTAAGACAGCTGATTCACTGCAGTGTTTTAAACCAGGGTAACTTGGTTATCTAAACCTAAGAAGAACTTCTACCATGCGCTGCCCCATGTCAGCTACAGAAAAAGACGCGTATGAAGTATTTCAAAACGTCCAGAAGGATAAGCAAAATTTCTAGAGGTTGGCCCTGAAATTCAGTTGTTCTTACACTCACTGGCCCATCTACCATTACAGTAATAAATTTAATAGCTTATCCGTACAAATTGCTAAAATACACAGTGGATCAGAAACCTCAGAATTCCACAGCACTGGCTTTGCTCTAAAATGTGTGCAGTCTCCTTTACTTCACTTCCACTCTCCCAAATGTCTTCCTAGTAAGTCAGGATGCGAAAAAAGAAAGGGATTTCTTCAGGCCTCCATTTCTTTTGTGAGGTAGAACTACTTTCATCATCACTTGAAAAGTTGTTACAGACAAGCAGGTAAATGCTGACATGGTCAATAATCTACTCTGTCTTTTGGAGGGGATTCTAGCAAGTCATCTGAGGACACTGTGTTTTAGACCCCACAGAGAGGGCATACAACTATCCGTCAGCATTAACTGACTCCTACAGATATGATTCAGATACCCAGCAGGCAGGTAATCATGAGTTGATTACACATTCTAGGATTTCTTTTACCTGCTGTCTCTCAGGATCAAAATTCCTTGGTTTAAATAAGAAAATCTTTAGCTGTAGCTTTCAGGCTCTAACTCCAGAACCACAGATAGTGGAGGGAGTTTTCATTCTCCCAGTCCCAGCCATGTACAAGCTGTCGCTATTGATTGAGGGTTCTTAGTTTAGAGACTTCCTCCTGCAAAACAGCCAATAATCTGCCTGCCAGTGTTTTAGTCATGCTTCACTTCTTTCAGACCATGCTTCCAGACAGCAAGCTTCTGCTGTGACAAAAAATTCCTTAATTTGAACATTGGATGACTAAACACTAACAGCTACAAAACACCAATGAATACAGAGAAGTTTGTAACTTCTGTTTGGATAATAAATTCTTCGCACTAGATGTTTATTGAAACTTTCCAAACCTCTTCTATCACCATGTTGCTCTGGAGAGGAATCTGCTGTGCCAGAGACCTTGAAAAAATGTCAGGGCCATCTTCTGTCCAGATGTAAATCTTTAAACAAACACATGAACTGCATAGGACCTTCGTAACTCCTTTGTTGTGATAGCACTGGCTTCTACATTAAAGAGAGTGAAGAACTTAAACGATTTAAATCAATTACAGAAGATTCTGCTCCCTGTCATTCAACAGAGAAATCTGGCCAAGATTAACTTACACACTTGTACAAGATATTCTGAACACTGAACAATATTGCTCAGTTGATCTAGTAGCCAATTACTCTCAGAACCCCAAAACTCTCAGAGCTCCCAAAATAGCCAATTTCTAGGAAAAAAATCTCAGACATTTCTTTGAAAGGCAATCCAACTTCTTTTCTATCTAGTTTGTTTTCTTGCAAACCTTTAACTCTGCAAAATACACATACTTAGTAACATGAGAGCAGTCTCCTTCAGGGGCTGCTACTCAAAACGTATTATCTATTCTGAAATAAAACTGAACATAAGGACTCCTAGTTCAAACAACTGGTTTTTGCCTTATACAAATTTAAAGTAAAGAAAACCCATCAAATTTGTCTACTAAAGCTTTGCTGGGTTTTCAACCATTAAAGAAAACATTATCTAACAGATATTTGCATGTGTATCCTCCCCAGATTGATTTGATTTTTTCTCTGTTGGTCTAGCTTATTTGGACATATTTGTGGTCATAGTGCCTCTTCAAGGGTAGCAGCAGAATTATTTGTAGCAAATAGCCTCCTATTATTCTGATTTACTAGACAACTCTTAGCTAGTAGTTGTTTAGCATGAAGGACTGATGCATCATCTGAAGGGTATAAATGCCCAGGGATTTCTTTGTTCGGGGTCGCTCTCTGGAGGCACCCAGCTAAAGCTGGCTTTGCTGCTATACCATTCTATTAAATTATTTATTTTTATGAGATTCTATGCCTGAAACTCTGCTTCAAGAAACCTAGGGTTCAAACCGCATTTGTTTAACAACATCAACAAAGAAAACCCAGGTTCCAAGAATGTGTATCTTCAATGCATAAATTCCATCAGTGTTAGTAAAAATAGACTCACATATATTTGAGGATCTGACCCAAAGTCATTTTCAAAGGACCCCAGAGCTGACCAATGCAACTCAGTTTTCCAGACCCTAATGCAGTGCCCTATCCATGAGATTACAGCTTTTGAATTCACATTGCACAGTCAGGGATTTAATTTTCAGAAGGGAGTTTGCTAGCTCTACTTTTCCACTGCTTATCAGAAATTTGGTTCCATCGGTTTACATCAGTGACTTAGAGATATAAGAGAGTAAGAGAGACAGTATCTCAAAGAAATCTTAAAGGGATCTCAGGGACTTGAATCAGGAGAATAAACCCTTTGCCCATTATATTACACACAGAGTCTGACAAGGAGACCTTGAGATAGCAATACAGGGGGAATAGCAGTGAAGTCTGATTCCTTCCTGAACCGTTAGTGATTTCTTTCTGTAGAAATAATTGATCCAGGTCCCTGAGATTAGCAAGAGAAGTATTCACAGAACAGTGCTGTCTGTACACATTAGGGCAGATGATCCTCAATAAAACTTAATTTAAATACCAGCAGTTCTAAGATTGCATGTAGTAGAAAAAGCTCATATAGGCACATTTTGTTAACACTCAGTTGTTTAGAAGTAAACTTCAATCCTTGAATTAAAATATAAATTTACAGAAGCCATTGTAGATGTAGCACCTATTCAAAGCATTTTAAACATTGTGATTGAGGCATGTTTGCTTATGTGGACCTTAAAATTATGGGGTTTGTGTTGCTACACTGGCCCTGTAACTGCCCATGAAAGACCAAAACTGATCACTTGGGGAAAAATTCAAAGTGAAATGGGTCTGAAATGCCCTCTATTCACTAGGAAGGATGTCTAAGAAGCCTTTGTATGTATACATATACATATGAATATATTTTATACTATAAATGTATATATTATGCGTGTATCTATATAAATATATTTTATATGATATCATATATTTATATTTTAACCTCCTAAAAATAGAGCAATAACATCAAAAGAAACCACACACAGATTCTTGAAATATTAAGCCCAAGTAAACAGCAGGGATCATTGCACGTAGAATTAGGTTCTGCCAGCACCTGACTTCAAGGTTGAGTGGATATTTAAGAGGGAAATCTGCAAGTACAACAACTCTCAAAGAAAAATTTTTCTTATGTTAATTATATTGTGTGGCAAATGATACAAGTACATTAGATAGGGTTACCTGGGTTACCTGTTGTCACCACTGTTACTTGTAGTGGATTTAGCTCCAGCAGCTGTGAGGATATACTTTACACAAACCTATGTAGTATGTAACGTATGCATATATGTCCATATGTGGGTGTGTGTATACATATAATGTCTATTTCATGAACAGACATGGAGTTCCCTTTAAAAATTAGAGACACTGTTTGGTTAAAGCAAGAGTTCAGAAAAGGTGACATTTTTGATGATCGAATTAAAATGAAGGTTTAGTGTCAAATTCTGGAATTTGGCACTTCTATATGCCATCTACCAAATATCTGACTTCTTTCACAACCAGCACATGAACCCACTGAAGAAGATGTTCAATAAATTCTGCTTTGAATTGCCCTACATTCCAGGAAATACTTCCCTTTACACGGTGTTTGTCCCAGTACTTGGGACCATGGGTTTTCAAAAACAATGTTCTGAGATGATTGCTTCTAAATTCAGAAGATTCAATTAGCTCATTATATAAATTAAGCATAATCTGATAACTCATGCTGGTGCATCTTATTATAAAACATAATCAAAAGCAGACACAGTGTAATATTAAATATAAATTTTCATTAGAATAATACGAATTCTAAGAAATAACCTCCTTATAAATAAAGATTTAAACTAGTATAATACTAGAGCCATTACGATGTCTCACACAAATACAGAATTACAGACATTTTGCAGAATGTGCATTATATTATCATCACATTATAATGTGGCAATTGGGGTCCATCATTTACAGCTGTATTATAAAATGGGTTCCTTCTAGCTGGGAGTGGAAGGAATAACTGCGGAAGGACTCTGTGGCAAAGTTTAATTGAAAGCTTATTAATGCTTCTGTGCATCATGGTTTGATTCATTCAATTTATAGCAGATAAAATTTAAGACATTATAATGTTTAAATTAACAAAATAATCTCCAATCTCCACAGCAAGCTGACTCCTTATCTGCTACATTTTGCTTTATAGACCTGTAGCCTCCATGGGTATGGAGATGCTGTGGAGAAGTTAGCAATCATGTCTCTCCAGAGATACTTATCCAGTCTGTCTAATGAAGATTTTTATTATTTTCTAACTACTTATAGATAAACATGGCTCACAGTGAAATCATCATTATCGCAGCATCCTCTTGAAAAGTTCTCTAACTTTTATTGACAAGGAGATAGTGAGATCTCTTCTCTTCTTTGAACTAATTAAAAACACTTATCCCCCAGAGTAGAAGGTTAACAGCAGGCTTATGTAGGAATGTCCACTTTCCTGCTGTATCCACTAACACAAAAAATATACAGCTCAGTTATCTCTGATGGCCGGCTTCCTGCAGTATTTCATATCATGTTCATATCTGGATTATGAAGATTTTGCCTTTGGGAGCCACATAGTTGTTGAAAATGTATGTCTAAAAAAAATTATGTAAAGCAAGTGATAAGACTCTGCGTAGAGATGAACTTCTACTATTGCATGTTTTCAGGAGTCGGAAGAGCTCCACAGCTCTAGGTCACTCATGCATCTTGGCCACACTGGGTGGGAACAGACTTACCTGCAAGCAGGGCCAGCATGTGTAGGTGCAGCATAAAGGCCCATCAAGGTCCCTTATTACTGTCTCAAGTGCACAGAAACATTCAGTACAGTTCTGGCTGTGCAGGTATTGACATCAAAATGCAGAGTAGCAGAAACAGACTTCAGAAGGAGTGGGAAGAATTCTTTGACCTAGCAGTTCCTTTTGGGGGGTCACACGAACTGGTCATGTTGCTTTATCAGCGTGATCCTAACAGACAGTTCCATCGAAACGAAACCCAGTCCAGACCAACAGAGTGAAGGTCTATATATGCTCTTTTATGTCCTATCAGCTTTACACATATTCTGACCACCTAGTAAGAATCACAGTGTAGCAGCAAGTGCCTAATCCAACTTAAATTTACAATCTCTCCTAATCTACCAGTCTATAACCTGCAATTCTGAAGCTGAAATGTGAAGATCTGGTTTTAAAAGATTTGATCTCTTCAAGGACCACTGAGCAACCTGATCTAGTTGAAGATGTCCCTGCTCTCTGCAGAGGGTTTTTGACTAGATAACGTTTAAAGGTCTCTTCTAACCAAAACTATTCTATCATTCTATGATCTTGAGCTCTTTAAGCTCTCTTCTGCCATAGTTGGCATCCGAGGAGGCCTCTGACTGTTCTGCCATCAATCCCGATCTCTGTGTTCATGAAACCAGTTCCTGTCTGCCACTGAGTCCAGTCTAGGACTTCCCCAGTGCCTGTCCCACAGCATCAGTGATGATGGTGACATAAGTGTCATCAGGGCAGTTGGGTTCCGTATTGGGTTTGTATATATTTGTATATATTTAAATTTATTTTTATTATTTTCATTAAAGCAGTTTTAGTTTTCCAATCCATAAGTCTCTCCTCCTCACTTCCTTTCTCTTCCCCTTTGAGAATGGAGACGGTTAATAGAGAGCATCTGTCATTCATCTAGTGGCCAGCCCAGTCCTAACCCTTGAGAACATCAAGCACAATTTGCTGTTTTATTTGCAAACACATTTCTACCCTCAGACAGTCTAACACTGCAGCTGGGGGAACAAGGGAAAGAAAGGAAGCAGACGTGCAACTGAATCAAATGTTTGGAGCACTGGTTGCAAGCAAGAATAAATCTAAAAATAATATTTTCAAAAGTCAGCGCACATATGACTTTTTATTTCTAGAGCACAAAGAAAAGTCCTCTGCAGAAGCCAAGGGCTGTCACTGCTGGGGTTCAGTCAAAAGGATGGGACACACATTATTCTCTAATCCTCTATAGTGCAACCTCAGCCACTCAAACCACCTTACCTGACAGTTTTAATTAAGACAACCCTGTATTAAAGTTGAATAGGACTCATTCAATATGTACCCCAGCTGCACACCAGTCCTGCAGAAAGACAGTTAACTACCAGATGACAGAAAGGTGGAGCATGTCAAATCTGCTCTAGCCATTTGCAATGAGCAATAGGAGTAAGTCTGTCCTCCAAACATCTACTGAAAATTAGATTTAGCCCCATAAGTAAAAAAGCAAAAAAGAAAAAACTGAACCAAAAAAAAAAAAATTCTTGAAGATTTCACTTGAAGCTTGGACAGCTTTGAAATGACCTCTAAATAACTGCTTTAACTATCAAATACATGTTAAACTGAAGAACCTTGAAACAATCAGGCTTCATTCTATTTCATTGGTACTGTAAACCTGTCATGTCAGGGACTAAAAAAGGTCTTATTAGAGTATCATTCACTTTGTAACTCATCATGGGAGCTTCAATATGCTGAGGTGTAGTGTGTCAATACTTATGTAGAGAACGTTTTTATTTCACAACTCATTGAGTCAATGGATGGAGCTGTTTCAGTCTGCTGGGTTAATGTGGGTGCTGTGATACATACTGAATGCATTTACAGTATTAAACAGCCTTATTAAATTTTTCATTAAAAAGCACATACTCTATATTCAGAATAATATCTTTTCAAATGAAAACAAGTCAATTATTAAGATTTGTTTTTCAAAAAAGGAAAGGTAATTAATTCATACTGTAAATCATTTGTTAGCTTTGCCACCTGGATTAAAAGGGAAAAATACTCTTCTTAAGTTATGGTAGCTCAGAGAGCACGTTTTAAAGGTCAGTCTTACATATTTCTACTCATATGAGGGATAATTATATACACAAACAGCTCCTCTTTTACAATTTAGACTAATTGTGTTAGTAAAGTTTTGTAAGGTCAAGTCTGGTTAGTTGAGACTGAACAATTTTATATTTCAAATGAGGCAAGCAGATTTTGCAACAGCAGCAAAAGTCACAGCCATTCTCTGCGGACAAGCAGTTACACCATTAAAACAAGGTTTGGGGAATTAAACTGCTGCACAGATTTCTAACACTGGTGAGACAAGTGGTGTTACTTTAATGTTACCCCTCCTTCAGAGTCCTGGTACTTCCATCCCATTTAATTCATGAAGCATGTGAAAGCCTTGAAGGGCTGTCAGCCTCCTGAGAAACACTTCATTGGTGTTTGTTATCTGCAGTTTTGCTGATTCTTACTTTAGGAAACTTTAGAACAATATGATAGAGATACTGACAGAAGTTCCATTGACTTTCTTTGTGAAAGAAGGTAGATGGAAAGCCTCTCTAGGACTGCATTAATAAAAAGAATACTCCTTTGTGAAGGAAGGCTTATCATTTGCACAAAGGCACAAATAAAAAGAAATCTATATGTACTTATGAAAGTCTCATTTGGTTATTTAAATTTTAAGCATAACAAATTGGAAATATATTTAAACATTGTCCACTGATGGAGTTATTTCTTTATGACGTTACTCAAAGAAAGACTCAGTCATCTGGGAGTAAAATGGAAAATTGCCACTTCACATGTCTTAGCGAAGCTTTCTTTCATGTCCATTTTAGATCCTTCTAACATTCTTCCACTTAGGGAAAGCTTTATAATAAAATAAACCTTTCTAAGAATCACGTTAGAGATCCTGTAATATTTGTAGGTTTTTTTCATGAATATTTTGATTCAAATATGCGTCTATGGTTAATTAAGGAGAAAGCTATCTCTTGCTGCACGGGTTAATATTCCAAATATTCCACAAGATGTGCTATAGAATAAGTATGAATCTACATCTATAGAAAAGAGGCTTAGCTATGCATTTTGTGCATCTAATAAGAACAAGTACAGTAGGTGGACTGTGTATATTAATCAACATATTACATCCCTTAACATTAACTCAGAATTGTTTTACTTGCTGATTGTCTTTTTGCTACTTGTGGATGAGAAGAGGGTCACTACTCAAGTGGAAGTATAGTTTTTAAAAGTAATTCAGGATCTAAAATAAGAAAACCAGTGCTTAAGCCTCAGCTGTGCCATTTTGAAAAACAAAAATGTCTTAATGTGAAATTGAAAGCCAATCTGCAGGGTAAAAATATTCAGGAGAAGATGTAACTATGTTCAATATGTGCAAATTACTTTTTATTCACTTAAACTGGTTTAAAGCTATAATAATGCAGTGACTAATTGTGCCTGAGTAGGCAGAAGCGTGCCTGACTAAAAAGATTAGAAATGGCAGTAAAATAATTAATATAAAAATATGTTGATGATCCCAAATAAGAAAATGTGAGATGTTTGAAATGAAATATCCTTTGAAATGAAGTATCCATTGAAATGAAATACCCATTAACTGCATATACCATAAAAACCCAAACCTATGAAGGAGAACAATAATATTTTTACACTTCTGCTTAAGCAGAATATTCTACAGAGCAGTTAGTTTTTCAACAATTAAATAAAGAACCCATTTGCATCTAAATACATTTTTGAAGTACCAACAGAAACCTCACAGTTTAGTTGAGAGTGAATTAAGGTATGAAGTACTAAAATAATTTTTTGGGCAGGTGATGGAATAACCAGATTATGCACACACATTTGTAATATGAAATGAAGATTGATACTAATGATATACGTCCATATTGTAAAGTTAAATTAGAAGTTATATTCAAAGAGAAAGCCAAAATAGAAAGAGTAATTCCAACAGGAGCTGTAAGGTAGATGCAGGTACCTTCTCTGTAAGTCTTTGAGAGCATGGTAGAAAAGCACCTGCCTGATGCAGAGACAAATGACTGCTCTGGAGCACAGCAAAGCAGAAACAAAACCAAAAGAAACCCAGCAGCATTTTGAAGTCTTCTTGAGGCTGATTTTCATAGGAGTGTGAGGGTGTGGTTACTCTTCAGCAGATCAGTAGCATTACTCAGAATAGTAAGTGGATCAGAGAAAGCTGGGGAGAGACACCTGAGCCCAACAACACAACAGAGCAACTTCATCAGATTCAGTTAGCATTAAGACTGTGAAACAGCCTGTGCAGCTGGCAGAGCCCTGCCTCAGAGAGGTAATGAGGCATTGCAGTGAGTAACAATTTCAGCATCACTAAAAAAAGAAATCATTCAATCTCCTCTGCCTGCATATTCTCCTCTTTCCATTTTCTTCTTGAGTAGATAGGTGGAGCTGGGGCTTTCATTGTCGCCCTTGCTGAGTTTTATTATCGATTGAAGCATTATATTTGTAATTTTAGATGTATTTTGAAAGCCAGCATCCTTTTTCAGTATTTTGGCCTGCAAAACTTCTACCCGTTTTAATGTGACCTCTTGGGGTTGAGCTTACAGCAGCCTGTCAGAGGAGTGAGTGCTCTAAATTACACTATTCATCTTCTGGCTGTGCATTTTGCAAATGAAAAGAAGGATAAATGATTTTAGCCTAATCTAGAACCTGCCTAGCTAAGCCTTAACATTACTCTCATCACCATGGTAACCCTGAAGGAGAAACACGCAACTAACCTTTAAATGTTAGGAACACGGAAAACAGGTTTTATTCTTTTCTTTCTTCCTTTGTTTTTTGCTTTTCGAAAAAGTAAACAATACGGAAGTTTCAAAACCAAAGACTCTTAACTTATTCACCAAACTTCACAAGGTGAATCTGATATGCTCATTCTACAAAACTGCAAATCAGGAATAAGTGAAAACTTAAAACTGATGTTAAACACACATAAGCAGCTGTATAGTCCACTTTCTGTGACCTTGGCATCATCTTGATTAATAATAAAGCACAGTTTCTTTAATTCAATTCAGCACCCTGATTAAAAACTATGCTGAGACCTTTCGTTAGAAAATTATGTGCATACAACCACATATGAAACCAAAGGCCATCGTAAAGTGAGCCCTGTAAGAAATCTGCCTTAAGAAACCAGCTTTCTGCATGCCAGCAGCACCTGCTTAGCCACAAAAGAGTTTACGTGAAAACTCACAGGTGTTTCTGGGCCAGGGGGCTTCAGAGTAAGTCTTTCCATTTACAAGTGTCAGAAGTCGTTGTGACAAAGCAGTTCTGTTTGCCACAGAACTTGTCAGAATCATGTATTCACATGAGATAATTGCCAATAATTTCCCAGCACATAGTACTGCCTGACGTATCACAGTGGGAAATAGGCTGTAGAATCTTTGATACGATTGCGGTCCCGTTCTGGGTCTTGTGGTGGTATCTCAGGTTTGCAATGTCCCTGGTCAATGCAAATGTGATCACGCGTGTTACTTAGCAAGGGCTCTCAGGAGTCCCTGTTACGTTCTCCACAGCAAACACCACTCTGGCCCTGCAGAAGAGTGCCCTGGGCAAACTGCACATCTGTGCGGATGTTTCCTGCCCTTTGACTGGAGCGGGCTGTAGAGCAAACAGGACTCCACAGCTCCTCACCACTTGCTCCAGGCAGACATCCACCTCTTCCTGTTAGTCTGTTCATCATCTGACAAAGTCTTAACCTGGGCATAGTCAGCATTTGTGAAAAGCTGCTTGCAGTATCATGAGAGAGTCCTGTAACCACATTTCTCTCCTCTGTTGCATCTAATGTTTTTAGCAGCAAATCAAACAACAGGTGTATAGCTTCTAGAGTCAGACAACATGTTATGTTCCAAACGGATTTACTCTGCATATATTGCAAGATATTTTCAATAACTATTACTATAATTTCTTCATTTTTCTTATGAAACAACCAGAGGATGATAGTCAAAGTGACTATGTACCTTAAAGAAATAAATGGTTATCTTTTTAGGAAAAAAAATAAATATAACTTGGGAAAAAAAGCCATAGACATCAGAGAATCGTGCATCTGTTCTGCCCTGGTTTACATTTGAATATTCAGGTTCGCTTCTTCTTCATTTACTCACAAATGGAGGCATTTTTTTCTAACATACATTCATTTAGGAGGAAAGATTTTACTAGCATTTTCATATACTTAAGATGAGGGCAATACATGATGACACTGTTAAAACAACCATTTTCCCTTGTAAGTTTCCCTTCACGTTAAATTTTCTGATTTCAGGTTTGTCTCGTAGTCCTACAGGAATACATCTTTAGAATGTGCTTGAAGAAATGCTAATAAAAACTACCTGTTAAGCTTAGACTCTCTACAGTTTAAAAAGGAAAAATCTCATTTAATGATCAACACTAATAATAGCACAAAAGAGGCAGAAAACTAGAGAATGTAAGTGACAGAAGTCTGATCTTATTAACATGGTACCACTCTTAAATGAAGCTGTTGCCACACTAGGTCACTCAACTTCACAATAAATGAAGATTTACACTAGCAAAACACTTGAACACGTCACACATTGAAAATCAAAACAGGTACCAGTCAAATTTTAACCAAAAACTGTTGTTGCATGTGAGGTGATCCTTGATATTTGATAGATGCTTAACTAATACTCACTAAAGAGTATAACACACAAGATTCAAATGCACTTAAAAAAATGGTACTTTACTAGGTCAACAGTTTAACAAAACCACAAGTATAAGCTTTCTCCTTCCAGCCTGTTATTTGGTGGCTGCCTTAGGAAATTAAATTTAGCTAATCATTCAGATTCAGTTAATCTTTTTATAACTACTCACATAAATCTTGAATAAATCTTATAAATAATGCTTGAACTATCGTAAGTGTTCCTATTTATAACCATGTCTAAATAAAAACATAAGACTGCCAGCAATAACAGTCTAACAAAGGTATATCCATGTGGTACAAGATTATGAAGTAAAAAATTCTTTTCATCCATATCCTTCCTCTCCTGTAATTTCAAAGATGATGCATTTCTAGTTTTTTCCATTTTCCCTTCTTTATATCCCTTTTCTTCTACCAAACTGATCTCCAAACCGTCCAAAATACAAAAATGGGCAAAAAGCCTTCAGGTGTTTTGTAGTTAAAGCCTATCTACTTGTTTTTTATGGTGAGCAATGCAAATTTTGTTTTGCAGAAATTACGGTATTAGGTATGCAGGCTTTTCTTCAAAAACACTATCATAAAACCCACAGCTAAGTCATTAATCTTTTCAAAAAAGCTTGTTGAGTTCCCCACAGGCATTTAAATATATCATAACAGCCTGAAATGTAGAGCTGCAGCCAAGAGTATGACAGAAGTGCAAATTTGGGAATGGACAAATAAGACCATCAAAGCTTCAGCTGAAGAGATTTCTGTCCTCTCTGCAGGACAAGGGGTTGATAAGACCCATCATAGAGGATGAAACTATAAGACATAAAAATGCGAAATTCATGCCAGCAACCCATGGACTGTTAAAAGTCTACCTGCTTGAATACATCAGCTATGAAATGATTATATTATTGCAGGAAGTCTGGCACCGTAGAAGAATGATGGAGTATTTGCCCAGAGGTGAGCATCCCTGTTTATCTTGGTGGATGATTATATCATATTCACAGGAGTGAGCTGAACACTTTGATGGTGTATTAAACCATCAAATTATGATATCTTCTTACTTATATAGAGAAAAGAAAAGAAAAAGAACACTTTTTGCCATAAACCCCACAAATTAGCGATTTTATTATCCACGGACAAAGAAAACTGGACCAAATATCTTACAAGTAAACCAGCCATCAGAAAGAACAGGCCCAGCTTTCACTACATGCCTCTGGACTGGCTCTGGGTTACTTTCCAGATGTTTGCTTCATGTTATCTTTCAATACCAGGATAAAGTATTTCACCCAGACATCCAGACCCAAATCTACTAAACTCTAAAGCTCTGGTAGTCAGAAATATTTATCAAAATTATTCATCAAAATTATTCAGGCAGGACTATGACCTGAATCAGAGTTAAGACACTGAGAACTTCACTGAAGCTGTATAATGAGACTGAAAATATTTTGCCAAATTCTGGGGGAAAAAAGAATTTTTATCCATGGGAAAATTCTGGGAAAGCATTGGTATTTTTAATGGGAAGCAGGTGAGAGAGAAAGAAGTTATGAGAAAAATTAAAAGAAAGGTTGCAAAATGAACCTCACAGCTGCAGCAAAAGTAGTAACAGAAATTTCGTGATCTCCAAGAAAGGCTTTGTAAATACCCACACCATGTGTTTTCATAAACCATTCTGAGTTTGTTTCTTCTCAGCATCAGACAGGTAAATACGGAAGACTTTTTAAAGTGTTAATGTAATGTACAAAGAACCACCAGCTTTCCTGTTTGCCCAGCACTAATCGAAATGTTTAATGTTGTGTAGGAAAAGCAACAGTACATCATCTGGCACTTTAAAAGTTATACAGCAATGAGACACAGAATAGTGTGACTGTGTGCTTGTATTTAGGGAGGAGAAATATGCAGCTTTTGTGATAAGTTACACTTTCTTACACAGACATCTTTTCTGAGATTTCTGCAACCTGAGTAGTCAATAATCTCCTTTTTCTTTTTGAACAGGGTGTAAAACAACTTGAATTGTTGAGTCAGCCACAGGCAGAATTATTTCCAGTTACAGTTAGCTTAACATGCAAATGAAGCATCACTTTAGCATCTAATCGTCCTTATTCTTGTCACAGAAGGTCTGAGGATCTCATCTGCTTTAAGCACATGCAGTATTTTGGAGAAATACTTCATGACATGCATAATAAGTACACAGGATTAATAAGCAGAAAACCAGCTGTAGTCATTAAGTTCTGCTGCAGATCATCTAAGAAATCTAGTGACAGTTAAGCTGCCCAGGCTCTTCATTCCCAAAGCATGCTCAACTCCTGCCTTGCTGTATCATCCCTGACAGTTTTGTTCCACACAGTCTTGATTTCTCAACCTGAAGATGCTTCCTCCACCCCCATTACTATGTCTGGCCAGGGAAGAGGATGAGTAGAGTCTGGACCAGCTCCATCTAACCTCAAACACTCACCAAGGTTGCAAAGCGGAGCTTAGTATCCCCAAATGTTCTCTGTAAGGGCCTCAAACGGATAATTCAGCTCAAAGCAGATGAACCCTGGGTGGTTCCCACTGATGAATAATCAGCAGATGAGGAGCTCTTACTCTTCTGAAATAGGCTGGAAAACTATTTGATTTTGGAGAGTTTTTCAAGTTTCTTAATCTTTTTCCTGCTTCAGAGTGAAACAAAAAAGTAAATATTTCATAGCCTGAAAATAAAAAAAAGAAAATCTATGATGGATCATCTGGCTTGTTTGGTTTCAACATGTTGTGTGTCATTTAATGTTATTTCTTCATATTTTCAACTAGGAATGAGCTTTCTAAAATAAAACCTATTTCAAACAAAATGCTAGAACTCTTTCAATTTTCAAAATGTGAAAACAGAAAAGAGTGACTTCTAAAACCGTTCACGAAGTGAAAAATTAATCAGCACTAATTTTTTCCCCATGAAAATTATGAATTAGATGAATTACAAGGAGTAGAATATCACCAATGATACCTCTATTACTGCTCAGTCATGACGCTCTGTGAGCTGCAAGCACTCACCCACCTTCCTGCTCCGAGACAGGTCAGTTGTCAGAAATGGAGCCTGGACTGGGATGGTTTCTGGATTTCCCTCCCAAGACAAAAATGAAGTCAGCCTTCTTGCTCCCTGCAACATCTGACACTATATAATAGCTTACATTTTTCTGAGACTCAACAAGAAAACAATAGAGCAAAAATCCAAGCAAAAGACATCAGCCAGATTAGTCTTGTCAAAGAAATGACCATTTCTATTAAAGAAACGCTTTCTACTGTGTCTATTCATAAACCATTCCGAGTTTGTTTCTTCTCAGCATCAGACAGGTAAATATGGAAGACTTTTTAAAGTGTTAATGTAATGTACAAAGAACCACCAGCTTTCCTGTTTGCCCAGCACTAATGGAAATATTTAATGTTGTGTAGGAAAAGCAGCAGTACATCATCTGGCACTTTAAAAGTTATACAGCAATGAGACACAGAATAGTGTGAATGTGTGTGCCTGTTTTCCAATTTACTCTTTCTTCAAACTGTTCGAAACCAAAAGCAGTCAATCATATTCACTTAAAGATCATTAGAGGCTCCAGAAAAATCACAATTAACTCCTACAAAGTCTACTTTGGGACATTGCTCCTCAGCCGTTTCAACTTTTATCAGGTTGTCACATATTCTGTTGTTCCTCAAACTGTCTTGTCTTTGATTTTGTAAATTTACATCAGAAATGCAGAATCATGAAACCAAAGTTACATGCTTTACAACTAATCAGAAATGAACTGTAAATACTATATTTTCCTCTGTTTTATTTGTCTGTGGTCCTTTTTAGAGATTTAATATAGGTTTACATTTAGTTAATCAGACCAGTTTTTAATGCAACAGAAATCTTTCTACTTGGAGTACATTTATTTTACAGGAAAATGCTGATTTATTCAAACCAAACTGTTTGGCTGTGACTGCCTGCTGCTGCTCTAATTAATATTTAAGTATTTATTCAAATTAGGGTAGCTTCTATGGGAGTGTGTCAGCCTAGAATAGCCAAGGAGCTGGGGAACAGAATCGTCATTTGCAGGAACCCAAGGTTCAAATCCCTATTCTGATTTTATTTTTGGCTGTGGGAGGAAGGGCAGTTACTGCCTCCCCTGTGATAAGAAGAATCACATATTTTATGATTTGAATTGTTGCTGAGTATCTCAGTGTCAAGATCTAAACAGGGTCTGTTCCCTTATATGTAAAGTAGGGATGATACTAAACCGCTGCACAAAGATGTGCTGAATAATTAGCAGCTGCAGAGTGTTTTGAGATTGAATTGCACTTAGCCGGAGGAGATAATGAAAGGATATTGCTGTGAACAGAACTTTATAACAACTATTCATGTGACCTACTCACAGCAAATCTTAAACCAGAATTTGGATTAGAAAGCAGCAGAAAAATCTTCCAGGTATATAAAGGCACAATTACTGAAAAAGAAACAACACACTTCCACATTACTGATCAATGTTATAGGCTATTTCCAAGTCTGATTTTAACTTATGCACGTAAAGCTAAAGAGAAATAATCCATTTGTACGTGTCTGGGCTTATTTATGTTTATTTTTTTTCATATTCAAGATTTGTTACATGTGACATGCAATTATAACAAAAAGTTCAGTGAACTTATCTTTTGAACATAGGTAGGAATTATAAATACAAAATTTTAGTTATACTTTTTTCCTATAAATACTTTGTATAATTTCCATTTTATTTATTATTTATAAATTATATATAACGTCCATAAACTTCCATATTTTTGAACTTTTAGTCTACAGACAGCCCCACAATAAAATCTTTCCTGAGTACTAGTAGAAGTATCTCGCCACCTACTCAAATCATGTCCTAAATCATGACATTTCTTTTTCAGCTGCCATAGGAGTACTAAGGCAAACTGAAAAAAAAAGGACTTTAAAAAGTGCCATGTTTGTCACATATCTATAAGATGATGTGACTTTTTTTTCTGGGAGTCATTTCCTAATCAAAGCCCAGAAGCTGTTGAGCTAATGAAAATGTCACCTGCAATTTGGTGAAGATAGTTCTGATTGCCTAGGTGTCATCGTGCATACTGCAGTGTTTTCTCAGTTACTACAGAATATCTTATTTTCCTTGCTTGAGTACAGGGTCGTTGCTAAACAGAGGAATGACGCAGAGAAACATGAGCTCTGTGGCTGGTGGGTAACAGCCCCTTCCAAGCACGCCAGTCCCTGAGCACCTCAGTACACATATCAAAGCATATAAAGGCTGGTTAACGGCCATTCAGTGCCAAATGAGTTTATTGCTAGTCATACACCTATAGGCGTAACACCACTGCCAGAAGCAGGCTTGATGCACCCAGTGAATTTATGAAGTGAATTTATGATCCAAAATCTGGTGCAGTGTAATCTGTACTAACAGTACACAGGAGCTGAATAGAGGTTTGTGTAGCTTTTGAATAAGGGAAATGCATTTTTGGCAACGTGTCTTTCACGCATTTCAGTCAAATCCACCAAGCTCTGAGTTTAGAAACAAAAGGAGCCACAAGAACATTCTCAATATTTGAAAAATAAAATATTAGTTACATGAATCATAGCATAATTTTTCTCTGGATTTTCTTTCAAAGCCCTTATAGAAGAAATAAGTTTTAAAACATTCAGAATAGAAAGGAAATATTTTTATTATGCTTCAAAGTTTAAATCCAGTTTTTCACTTTTTCTAAACACTCAGAATAATATAACTGCTTTCTAAGAATACAAATTTAACAAAAAATAATAACCTTCTATATTTTTATTAGTTCTATATGTTATAGGGACATGGTTCACTCTCACACAGCTTCTCAGGATTTGAAGGTACCACTTGCAGTCTGATGAGTACTCTCAAGTACATTACATACGCTCATTTTTCAATTTATTCAAGCATTAACTCATAGTAAATACTTAGCTTGCTCATTTAATTCCAATCCACTAGAAATTAAGTATCTAAATTTCTTATATTTTTTTTTATTTAAAATCACCAATATGAAGATTATCTGCAGGTAGTCAGAGTATTTAATAATTTTTTCATTTGAAAAAAGATATTTCATGAAAAAGGTGTGTAAAGATAATAAAAGGGGTTTTTTCAGCATTTTAACTCTCTGACTTAAAGTGAGAGTAAGACTTGAACCTCCATCTCCTAAATCCTATAACACTCACCTAGCAATGTAAGTATAATTTTGAACTGCAACATGCTTCCAAAATTTTCTGTCAAATGTTTAGTATAAACAAAAGAGTTTGCAGATGAATGCCATGACATTTAACCACACAAGTTGTTCACAAGACATTCGTACAAGTAATTCCCTTCTATTCTGTCAATGATAAATGAAACAAAATTATCACAAAAGGTTTACCTCAACATTAGCAGTGATTAATTAGCAAGAACCCTTACAAGCCCTTCAGAAGAACAGGATGAAAAAATAATTATTTAGAAGGATAGAATCATGGAACGCTTTAGGTTGCAAGGGGCTTTTAAAGGTCATCTAGTCCAAAACCCACTGCCATAGGCAGGGACTTCTTCAACTAGGTGAGGTTGCCCAGAGCTCCATCTCGTGTGACCTTGAATGTTTCCAGCAATGGGGCATCAACCACCTCTCTGGGCAACCTGTTCCAGTGTTTCACCACCCTCATTGTAAAAACTTTTTTCCTTATATCTAGTCCAAAACTCCCTCTTTTAGTTTAAAACCATTACCCTGTCGCCTGTTGCAACAGGCCCTGCTAAATAGTATTAGGACATTACCCGACAAGATTGCTGTTTTGATGAATTGGCATGCATGGAACTTGGAGACGATGAACGGCACTGATGTTAATTCTATTAAAATTTGGCTAATATGCACATAATTAGATTTATGAATTTTTCAACATAGAACAGCACCCTCATCTCATATAAAGAAAAGCACTCGCATTACTAAAATATAGCAATATTACAGGCACTAGATACTGAAGAAGATCTTTCACTCTATAGCTCTTCGCATTCTCAGCCAGTTTAGTTGTGGAATGTGACAATCAATCTGCATACTTGCAAAGTCAGAACTGGCTTGTGTGTTGTCGGAGAGAGAATGAAGACCCTCAGTATTCTACATAACCAGCAATATCTTGCTTAATTTGCTATATGCTAAGTAGACAAAATAAATATCCATCAGGTGTTTCTATCTCAAAACACTGGGATAGATAATTTTTTGGGTTCTTTTAGACATATAGTTCTATGATTCTCTGATCTGTAACAAAGCTAAACACAATGTAATAGAATAATATATTAAAATGAAAATGTTGCATGTTTATATATATTTGATTTATATCCCTCTCCAGAGTCTTGTACCAGCACTGCAGACAAGATAATATAAATGTCTCTTCTTGTGAATCTGACTCTAAAATCTTCTACGATGCCATTTTTACTATGGAAAAATGAAGAAGGGGGGAAAAAAGACTATTTTATAAGGAGAAAAAATGTTCTTTCCCTTTCTTCAAGGGTAACCCTGGCCATGATTATGTGGATAACACAAGTTGCCTCAGAACAAGCTGGAAATCAACCTGGGAAAAGAAGAACTTCCAAGATGAGCCAAATATCACAGATGTCATTACATTTTCTCTTGAGGACTCATCATAATCAAGAGCAAAACGTTTTAAAATGTACACAGCTAAAATACACAGGCAGAAGTAGTTTTATTCCAGGCAAATACAGTAGCAAACCAAATCCTGTGCAGAAAACACGTGTATGTATGTGTTTTCATTTTACATATGAATGCACACAGCCTTTTTCCTGCCTTCTGCAGCTTGTCTTTATTCATAAGACCAAATACGTATTTTATGAGAATATTTGAGGGGTTTATGGAATGGACCTAAATCCATACAGCCTATGGGTAAATTTGGAGCACCTATAAAAACTGTCCTTTACATTTACGCAACAGCTCAAAACATTCTTTCAACTCCTCTAATTTCCTTTATAACTGTCAGACAACAGGGTAGGGCCCATACTTGGAAATTCCCCCTGATTAAGGAAATTTCCAGTGACAATATGCTACTGACCATCGATGAAGTTCTACTGCCGGTTCTCCAAAGCCACATTCCTATAGCACTGCCGTGACAACAGCTCAGGAGGTTTCACTTGCCAGCATGAAGAATTCTCTATAATGACACAGACAAAACTTCAAACACAGCCATACCAAGCACGTGAGAACACCAGAGAGGTCACAGCCATGCTCAAGCAAATGAACAGCCCAATTTGAAGCCCATAGAAGAGTAACATCCTTACAAGATTAATTACACTTTTTTCAAAAGGTCAAGAAGGATTTGATTTAGTGGAAAAAGTGCCGTCTGGGCTGCTTTGACCACTCGTAGGTGCTAACATTTCTTCCAGATAGTTTAGTGGCTTCCATATTCTATCCAAAATCTAAAAATTATGCAGAAAATTTGCAGTTGTTTACCTCCCTAGCAATCCATCAGCCTTAATTATAATTGTGCTGGAAAAACACAGCACTCTTTATAGAACTTTTTAAAGCCTGACTTGTTCTGCTGCCATTATAAGAAAACTAAATAGCTGAGCAATTTAATTTAATTTCTCCTATACTGCCTCATGTTTTCTAAACAAGAACCATAGCTCCTCTAAGTTTAAAACATCTGAAATATTGATTACAGAACACTTTCTTTTGAGACTAAAATGGATTAAATGGGCTATTTTTGTCATTCAAAAAAAGCCATAATGAAGCATGGGTGACTAGTGTGTTGTCTATACATTTTGTCTGTTCTATTAAAACTGAAGTAAAATAGACTATTTTGGGAGAAGTAAGCATGGGGTTATATTTTTCCACTGGCAAAAGGAAGCTTCTTTGCTCACAGAGAAGCTGTGCTAATAGCTGTTAATTCTCCTAATATTTTGACTGGTAGGCAGGATTTGATGAGAAGAAGGTGATTCTGTGAGCCGTAGTATCCTGTTGAGTTTCCTGGTTCAAGATGGGTTTATTAGATGCCTGAGGACTTTTGGGGGAGTTTTGTCGGTTTGGTTTTTGGTTTGTTTTTTTTTGGCTGATCAAAGACTTTTTTGTATAGTCAATTTTTTTTTCTCCCATGTAGATTGAAGGGGAGTTTTCAGCCCTTAGCACAATGGAATCTTACTAATATCTCTTTTTCCTTTTTCTTGGCATGAGGAAAGGAAATAAAAAGAGAGAGGAAGCCAAACACAGGCAGTGTGTGTAAAAGATACTGTATTGGTTTCATTCTCTTAGAGCAGTACACTAAAAAACAGTAAAGAAAAAAATGACATAATACCCCTGTTTGTTGGCAATCGGTAGCTCTAGTGACCCTTTTAGGACCTAGAGAGGGGCTGTATTTCAACTCACACAGTGTCAGAGGGATTGATCTAAAGCAGATCAAGCAAGAACAAGACATCTTTAAGACATTTGTGCACCTTCACCTCTCAGTGCTACACCTCTGCCCAGGTCAGCTTCCTTCCAGTTTTACTGATGTGCCATCAAATATATCACCCAGACAAGAAAAAACATTGAGCACGAAAGAACTGAATTATAGAAAAGTTGTTCAGAAGGCTGTATCCCCAGAGATCAATCAAAGCTAGGCAGCCACGAGAATCAAGGTATCTCAGACTAGCTGAACCGAACTAGGAAAAGGGAGACACTGGATTGAAAAGTTTCTGACAGAGAATGAGTACAGAATCAGAGAATGAAGCAGCCAGCTACTCATAGTCCTGAGAAGGCCTTTCATCTTTTATAAATCAGTAAATGGAGGGAATAAGGGAATAATTACTACACTAGTTGAGGGTGGTTTTCCTCAAAAAAAGTTGTTTGTAAACAGGCTGCTTTAGCATTCATTAGACTACAAAGAGAAGCTAATGCAGCCTTATCCTTTCCTTAGGGCTCCCATGGGTATCTTAACAAACCTTAACAACATGAAGTCAAAAAGAAATAATTGAGTCTGTTTAATCTGGCCATTCGCACTGCCAGTCCTGCTTGTGTCAATGCCTTCTCTTGTTTACTTAGATGTATTTGCTTTTGCCAACTTGAAAAATGCCTGTTTTTCATGGTAAGATCTAGTTTCGCACCTCAAGAATTCTCACTTCGGCATTTGTCAATATGAAGGGCTATTTTTCAGTAATAAAAGTGGCACATTTTTATGCATGGTAAAAATTGCAATGGGCTTTAGCTTGCAACAAAAACTTTAGAATTATATTAAATTTTGAAAGAATAAATACTAACAAATTCTGTGCTCTTTCAGTTAACATCCTGCGAAGCCTAAATAATAAGTATAATATTCCCATATTAATTGCATTCCAGTGGAGGAATCTACCTATAAGTATAGAAATCTATCACATTTGCCTTCCAAATGTACAAACAGAGATGACAGAGAAAATCCTCTGCAATGTATTAAGATGTCTAAAGAATTATAGAAACAGCCACCACAAAAGAGCAATCAAAGCAACAGTTCTTCATGTGATTTGAATGAAAGCAAGCAAGCAAGGAAGTTTGAAACTTCAGTGATATAACGAACAAACTAAAGTATACTCAGAAAGAGCCCATCATCTAACTTCTAGCAACATTAATGCCAAAGCATCATCTAGTTAGTCTTTCTGAAATGGAACACAGTAAAAAGCTCTGAAGATAAGGAGACCCTTGCTAACAGCAATATCGAGTCATGATCTCAATATTCTTAAGGCTTCTCCATTTTCAGCTCTGAATTAATTCTGGATGTGGTTGGGCAGCAGATAGGAAGTTACTGAAATGCTCTAACATACCCTGTAATTAAATGTCGTAATTGCATCAACTATTTTAGTGTTCTTTCCTATCGCCTTCAGAGATAAGTGCATGTAGAAACTTGCATTGATACAATTTATCCCATCAAATTTTATTGCACAGAAAAAGACTCACAGCTTAGAGAAGGCTGACAAGGCATATTCTCTTCTTCTTAATATAT
>NW_010430764.1:0-267 GCF_000710305.1 Buceros rhinoceros silvestris
TCCTCGCAGGCTGCTCACTGTCAGCCACAGTTGTGGAGCAAACCGTCCTCCCCCCTGTCCCTCTGGAGAGTGTTGGGGTGGGGAGCAGCTGAGAAAGGTGCTCAGCACAAAATAAACACAGTTCCTTGAGCAATCCCAGATGACTCCTTGATAACAGTGCTCCTGGGGCTGTCCTGCGAAGCTCTGAGAAATGCTCTGGGGAGGGTTGAGCTGCTTCCAGAAGGCCTGACTGGATGTAGGGCGGGCTTCTTTAAGGCTGCTTCACCT
>NW_010430764.1:448-1144 GCF_000710305.1 Buceros rhinoceros silvestris
AGCAAACGGTGCCCAGCAGATGCAGGCAGGAGGAGCAAGAAGCGGTGCAGAGACAGGGGGTGCATTCCCATCTGGGCTGCCTCTGTCTCACCCTTGGAGGCAGCTGAGATCACCACGTGGCCGGGACAGGGGACACACTGGGGAAGAAGAGTGGCCAGGCTGAGCAGAGCCTTGGCTGGAACTCAGGCAGAAACGGCAAGTCTAAGGCCTGTGGAAAAATGGGGCCGTGCAGGAGGACTCCAAAGGTCTCGTGAGGCTCTGCCGGGAGAGAATGAGAAGGGCCAAAGCCCAGCTCGAACTTAATCTGGCCACTGCTCTGAAAGACGATCAAACATGTGGACATTTGTCTATTTTTTACATGTTTCACCTTGTTAAGGGTCGAGGGACCGAGGTAATAACTCCTGGAATTCCTAAACGGTCCCCTTTGTCTCGCTAGAGACAGAAGGAGTTTAAAGGGGAATAATAAAAAGAAAATTCACACCTCGGTCTGCGTTTGGGAAACTGAAACAAACTTTTAATAAACAATAAATCCACACAACTATCCACTGCTATACATATGCACAAACCGAGAAAGGGAAAAAAAACGAAGAAGAGAGGACTTAGATAAGCACAGTTCTGTACAGTCTGTTCGAGGTCAGTGCTCTTGGCAGACACCCAGCAGCGAGGTGGGAGTGAAGACTCGGCAGCTGCTTTTAA
>NW_010430764.1:1363-1744 GCF_000710305.1 Buceros rhinoceros silvestris
CAAACCGACTTCCAGATGAGAGCTCACGGCTGTAGCCGTTCCAAGGCTGTAATCCTCGGCGATCGGGGAGTCTAGCCCTTCAGGGCTCAGCCTGGGCTCGGCCTGGGCTCGGCCTGGGCATCTCTTACTGGCAGATTTGCGGCAGTGCCACCTTCATGCAGCCGTCCGGAAGCCCAAGAGATCGATCCACCCCCGGCCTGCCGCTTTTAAGGACTCACCACGGAGCGTTTCACCTGACCCCCTTAACCAATTAGATGTGGAGTTATCGTACTGCATGGAATAACTCTATTTGTCCATTTCCCAAAGCAAGGAAGCTTCAGCTCAAACCGGGACAGTCAGTGAGCTCCACAGTTTAAATATGCTTTGTATAAAATCGGCATT
>NW_010430764.1:1874-5674 GCF_000710305.1 Buceros rhinoceros silvestris
GGCATTCCTTTGGTTTTCTTCAGATCTGTTTCTCAGAGGTGGCCCCATGTTCTAGCGTTTGGTGGAATAACAAACTGTCATTCCCGACTCACCTTATCCGTCATTTTCTAGACTTTATAGATGTCTATTGTAGTCTGTCTCTGCTAGAACAAATGTTGTTTATAATAGTTGCAAATATTTTAAGACACTAGTTTGTATGAGAATCAGCTCCAGAAACCTGGGCAAGGGCTCACTGTAGAAAGACATCCCTAATGAATATAAATTATCTAGGGGGAAAAAAATTACCTTCAGAGATCTAATACTGGATTCCCTCCCAGCAAAGTTCCTTGATTTGGTCAGACATTTTTAGCACGTGAGTTGTCGGTTTCTGTGAAACAAGTCAGAGGATGACTACAGTTTTTTTCTCCATTTGTTTTAGTTCTCACGTGAGATCCAAGGTGTGAAATCCTTACCCGTTCCCAAACCCCCCTCAAGCTGAAGGCATTACTGGTGATATCCTCAGTTTTCATTTCTAAGGAATGAAGAAATGACAAATATTTGTAAATGGGTATTGCAAACCACTAGTTTAGATAAAGCTTGTGTATAATTCCCATTAACTGAAAGCCTTAACAAATTTCAGTCATTGCAGGCTATCGTGTTTAAATGCAAGTTTCAGTGCAGCCCTATTTGTCATTAACTTGCAATTCTAGATAGAGCGTGTACATATCTTGGTTCATGTGGTGGGGAAGGTCTATTTATTTTAGGTCATTTTGGCAGGTAAATGTGATATTCGGTGAAAAAATAAGAAGATACACTGTTTTTGTTGTTTTATTATTCACACGTTACTTACTGCAACCTGGGAAAATCAACCAGAAGAATTTCAGATGAATTTTACAGTAAATACTTTTAAAGTATTTAGTACATCCTCTGAGCAGTACTTACAAGTGATAATTTCAGTCGTCAACAGGGAATGTGGACTGGAAAATCGAATGCAGATTACTGAAAGGAAGATTGGAAATTGATAGATGAACATGAGAAATCACCGTCAATAAAGACTGCATAAATTACAGACAACTCAATTTTCTGTGGAACACAGATTCTTCATTACCTCAGAATTAAAACTCGAGGTCTCAAATTCTGGGTGCTGATTTTTCCCATGTGATTCCTGACTCTATGTTTATGTTCAATCTATCACTAAATCGTAGCTTTTCACTGAACCCTTTCTTTTGGGATATGTTACATTACATGATAAATTTTGAGTCGGATGAGGAAACAAACTATTTTAAAGAAATTAGCTTACTGAAGTACTTGCCTTTCTTACAGTTTTTGAAAGCACGACCTGGTCTGGAAAAAGCTCCTGGTTCAACAGTTCATATATATATAATTAAATTAAAATGCTTAATTGTGCAGAGCATTAGTCAGTGCTGATCTTCTGAGAAAACAGGAACCATATGAATGATGCCTGCTTCCCACTGTGAGGAGTAAAATTACAGTGTTTAAAGAATCCATGTGTTAAGTGCCTAAAGGTGTTTAGAGAAATCTGAGATCCCATAATACACTACTATGGTATTGTGAAAAAAAGAGTTTTGTGAAGCAAGGTATTTAGTTTGGAAGTTGTGAAGACAGAATTGTGAAATAAAATTGGATAAAATAATTTTTGCTTTGCTGATAAGCAATTTGCTAATTAAGAAGAAGAACGTGATTGTCTTGAGCTATGCTGATGGAAAAAGAAAAAAAGGAATAAGAACCTAGCTGCCTTTTGGAGGGAATAAGTGAAACCACATTTGCATGAGTGCCATGTGCACCCCGAAAGCACGCTGCTGAGTGTCAGCCTGTGAGCAACTCTAACTCACAAGAAGTAGGCTACCAAGTAAGGTACTGGGAATAAACTCATGGTTTTCAAGGCATAGAAATATGGGCTCTTATTAGCGTGCAAGCACTTTGGGCTCAGGCAGATGGTCTAAGCATGCACCTGTACACCGCATTATGGACAAAGAGTCTCTGCCTGCTCTCAGGACAGCAACCAACAGGCAGCTCTAGTTGCAAAGGCAGGGAGCCACTGCTGTACAGCCCTGAGCTGAGGCACAAGGCCTTCCCTCCTGTCCCCAGTGTTGGGGGCTTTGGTGTGCCTGCTGACAGAGGGACAGAGGAGCCCAAGTACTTCACCCAGACCTGGCTTGCCATGGCTCTGGCTGTTCCTAGGAGACAATCTAGGGCACAGGTACCTGCCAAGGAAATAACCTGCTTTTGAGCCACGCCAAGACAAAGACAGAAAACGGTAACTGCAAGGGAAGTTTATGAATCAGACTAGTCTTTCGTTTTGCTGTAGCTTTAATGCATAAACCTGGCAGCCTGCAGTCCCAATAGTGCCAATGGAATACTGCAGGTCTGATTTGTTTCCTGGATCTGTCCTTGAGCAGAACACTTCTCATGACAGTACCGCTGGCATTTCCAGCAACAGGAATACATGTGTCTGCCACAAAACCGTGGGACAACCGAAATTTGGACTTTTGGAATTTTTTTTTTTTCCTGGGAGAAAGAGAGGAAGGGGTTTTTGCTGGTTTGTTTTGAATCTGCAGGTGACACTACTGGGAACAAGGTAGTATCTCAAGAGCAAAGAAATTGCAAAAGCCACATCTGTAGTCCCACTGCAAGCCTACTCTAAATACTGCACAGGTAATGTCTGTATCGATAGGGCTCAAGCAAGACAGCTGTGCAAACACACTTGTGCCCCCTAATAATTCCCACTTTCACCTGCAAGTCAGAAAAAGTGAAAAAATACCAGTGAACCTCCCATGCTCATGTAAATACTGTCCATAAATATTTTATCAGTTTATTTTGTTTTACTTGTGGAACATGATTGGAAGGAGCAAGCAGAAGGCAGTAGAAGAAGGAGAGAGGGAGAGAGGAAATGTACCTGCAGATTTCTTGAAGAAATATCAAGAACTTTTCCATAAGGTAATTTTAAGCTGAAAATGCCTTGGCAAATCTGTGATGTGATTTTCCAAACGATGTGCAAAATGTCATCCAATTTTAAATCTGTAATATTGCTTTAATCTCCAAAAAGGAAATAATAATGTTTGTCTTTACTGTGGCTGATCCAATCTAACACTCCTTTCCACACTAAGCTCCTACCAATTTTAGTGATCTGGGCTCAGTAATTCACATTTGACTTAGCAGTTTATTTACAGCTTGGATCTGCCATTACCTTTAGGTATCTAGGATACACATTTTGCACACATACAGCACATACAGAACATGTACTTGTAGACATACTTTCATTGAATATGATTATGTAAGGATCATTATCCTGCCTAAAGAAATGCGTTCGAATTGCATACTTCTAGAGCTACCCTCCAAACACCAGATAAATGCCTTCCAAAAATAGCATCACTCATTTTTCACAGCAGGTGTCATTCATCAGGTACGAGGCTGCATCTAAACGTGTTAGTAATAATAATTCAGTTTGGTATGTGACTCTGGCTCATTACCGGCAGCCCCAGGCACTGGAGGCTAGTGAAGTCACTAGAGCAGCGCAGAAGTATTTAATCCTATAGCAAATATTTAGTCCTACAACATGAATATTACACAAATATTGATCCTGTAAGTTAAAAAGACTCTGAAGAACCTTCTCCCTCAGCTGTCTGACCTGTCTTGCTGTTTGCTCAGATCTGTGATACCATGTGCTGAGCTGGACCGGCTCCAGGCTGCCCACTGTACCTGGTCTGGGAAAGGGAGAGCTGAGGGAGCAGATCCTGCCCCTCCATGGGCAGGACTGCTGGCTGCACCACAGGCCGCAGCCACTGGCCCCCGGGGCAGGG
>NW_010430764.1:5771-9740 GCF_000710305.1 Buceros rhinoceros silvestris
GTGACTGCAGCTCTCCCTGTGAAGAAAGGATGCTGCAGGCACAGGGCAGCCTGGTCCTCCACACTGCTCCTGTCCCTGCCATGGGTTCTGCTCCCAGGCAGCATCGCCAAAGTTGTTTTGGAGGTGAGGATGATGCTCATCATGCTTTGGGCGCCTTGCTGTGTTGCCGTAAAACACTCAGTGGTGTCGCGATCACTGGCACACTGAGATCATGGTGCTTGGGGTCCCCCGCTGGCTGTGAGCCATGCTGCCACACCAGTGGAGGATCCCTGCCAAAGGCTGTTTTCGGCACCCCCTTCACAGGCACTTCCGCCACAACTAGCAGATCTGCAGATGAGAAATGCCACCGTGCGAAGGCTAATTAAGAGTCTGCAGGGAATCTTGTTGCATGTTTCTGCTTAATTTGTAATATTCAAACTAGGCCTGACAGAAAGTCACCGAGGGGACAGGAGTATTTCCAGGAACTTTTAATGGGCTGTTTATGCCAGGACACCAATAATGACAGGCTGGTTTGCACAGGCAGTGAAAGGGCTCCCTTCAGGCCCCACCAGCCACCAGAGCTTGTTGACCTTAATTAAATTTCATGGCACACTTGGCTTGGTCCTGCAGTAATTGCTCAGCCTGTACTTATATGTGTTGGCTAAATGGGAATACTCTCCTAGGCAGCGGTTCACAGGGAGTGCAGGGTCTGATGAGACCCTTCTACTGGTGCCCTGCGTCTCTGATCTCCTCTGCTGTTTTTCTTCTCTACAGCCTTGTTTCATCTTCTACCACTCCTGTTCTACAATCCCTTCTGGCACTTTCAGCATGATATGCTAAAGATTAATTTAAAAGAGGTAAAGAAATAGGCAGAAAAGTGTGTGCAGTGCTGGAGAGACAAGAGGATAGTGAGAAAAGGGAAAGGAGAGACTGCAGTGAGGAGAGAACAAGGAGAGGTGAAGAGTGGAAGGGATGGAAAGCAGAGAACAAAGGGGAGAAGCCCTGAGCATTTGAAAGAGCAGGTAAATGAAGGAGCAAATGGAGACAGGAAAACGAAGAGGAGCAGTACCTTAAGAGAGAAATATAACAAAGGGAAGAAAAATGAAGTCTTAGCAATGTATTAAATAGGAAAGAAATGGGGAACAACGAGCTAAAGAAAACCACAATCAGAAAGAGATTTCCTTGCAGAGAAAGAAAGATGAGAGCAGGCTCATTCTAAGGGGGTGTGGGGGGTGGGGGGTAGTACTGGAATCTGGAGAAACACGTTAAAGAAATACACTACAAGCTTGACATACAGAAGCAGAGGCATAAACTGTAAAAGAGAGCAAAAGAAAATGAAGTGGAAAGAGGAAGCAGGTGGAACAAAAGGAAACAGGGCATGTAACATAGTTTTAAAATATTATTAAATGTAGAAGTTGGATTAAAAAAATTATTACTGAGCTCTTTTCTCTCTTTAAAACAGTACAGTATGAAATGAAACATATGTACAGTCTGGCTTTGCTGTTAATATCCCTTCCTTCAAATCCTCTTTTAATGGGTACAGATAATAAAGCTGGTAACCGTTTAAGAGTAAATGCCATTACGAATGATGACCTGTAATCCACTGTAAACTCTTACCCTCTGCTTACACAAACAGACCTGGGTGCTTGAAATAAGAAGAGAACTTTATTTTCTTTCTTTTCATGAGACTCTCATTCTCTGGCCAAATTTAATTTCCCAAAGGACAAATGGTTAAAATGCTGGGCTGCAGGGTCTGTCTAAAAAGAAAACAGTTTTATTCAGTATCTCCCCTATTAGGAGATGTAGTAGTCCATTCTGTTTACTACTGCTGAATGGCATGAGGAGGATTACCGAACAATTTGGCAGGGGGTAGTTTCTTTTTCGAGTGATAAGATGGCCTGGAAGAGTTGCTTGTTCCCAGCACAGCCTCTAGCCAGCTTCCTGGAAGGCTCCTTGCTCCTCCCTTTCATGGACAGCACAGGAGCTGTACACTGTGTGTCGTACAGGGGAAGGAACAAGACAAGAACTTCAAGCTACCCAGTGCTGTTTTATTCGGCATGCCTCTGAACACCGTGCATGCAGAGGGTATGACTTACTCACATACACAGGTATTTACAAGAGGTGGGCAAGGGCAGGTGATGGTGGTAGTCCTGGTAAGCAGAGACTGCAGAGCCTTTGGTCCTGAGGAGAAAAGAGAGTTGCCAACCCCAAAAGGAGAAGCCAAGGCCATGGTCTAAGCAGCACCCTGCACTGGCTTGTATAAAATGTCCTGGGAGAACAGCCTCGGTCATCCTTGCTGAGTGCTGTGCTGGGCTATGGGGCTGGAGGTCAGCTGAGCAACTCAGCTCTTCAAATTCATGCTAATGCAAAGAAAATACAGCGCAAAATGTAGAATACCTTTATGCAGGTTGTGTGGTTTTTAACCACTCCTCTCGAGCTCACCAGACTACTGCAGCTCCTTATGCACTAACCAAATGTATGATCACATTGCTTGGCAACATTGTCCTTCCAGAAACAACATTTTCACAGTCTCCTCAGCCTCTTTCCTTTTCTCCTTCCCCCGTTCAAAATCATCACCTACAGCCTGCTTCCCCATTTCTCATCAGAACAAAAGGCACATGACCTCTCTGCCCTTCACCACTCGTGTCACAGAACAGGCCTCAATTAGAAGCCTAATTTTAGTGTTGTTTTTATCATCCCTGTACTCATGAGATGATGGCAAAAGACTGTAATGAGGATGGACAAAAGACATACAAACCCACAAGAAAAACTAATGATGAATCATTGTTTGAAGGGTGAGTCATGCCTGAGTGCATGCATATGTCAAGCATGAGACTGGCATAGCTTCACTTGATTAACCCAAATCTGCTTTGTTTAAGACTTCTCTTACAGCTCTGCTTTTAAGGGAACAGTAACACACCACAGTTATTTGTACAGTGATTTTATTGCCTGTCTATATTAACATTTTAGTGGTCCCCAACATAGTTGGAAGAGACATCTAGATAGATGTGGTGCTGAGGGACATGATTTGCTGGTGGCCTGGCAGTGCTGGGTTAATGTTTGAACTTGATGATCTCAGAAATCTCTGCCAACAAAAACAATTCTGTGATTCTATAATTCTATGATTCTCACTCCTAGTCCCAAGACTGGGTCAACTCCACCCTGATCCATTTTAACAGAGGATTCTATGGTCTGCTCTTTAAATTTTCTGAAGATGGGAATTCACACCATCCCTGGGCTGACCACCCCTGGGCTGACCACCCCTATCTGCCAGTGTAGATCCAGGGCTCTCATGCCCATCATTGGATTTACAATAAGAGCTGCTGCTCTCATTTAGCAGGGACAATTTCATGACCACACACAAACATGCTGCAACCATTCCGCTTTTGCTGGCCATGTGCTCTCTCTCGGTCCCCTCACCAGTGACTGGGGGCTGCACAGTGAGCTTCTGCATGGGGGTCCCTGATGGTTTCCTGAGCACTGGTGCTGGCATGAGAAACGGGGTAGGGATGCATTACCCCTCCAGCAGAGGCACAGGCTTGGGTCAGTGTGGAGTGATGGAGAACCTGAGCCCTAGACATTCACCCGTCATGTAGTATCTCCATCTGCAATTTGACAACAAGTTCAGCTCCCACAAGTCAGCAGTGAGGCTGAACAAGGTGATGGTGGGACTGCAGTTGTGGCTGACGGGGCTGCCCAGCATACCCACAGATTAGTCATCCCTTTCAGGCACCGTTCTGCTCCATGCGGCATGCTGGGGCTGATGTGCTGTTAGCACCCCTGGCGTCAGCAGGGCTACCTTGGCTGGTCACCATCAGAGGTGGGCGAGGATGTGTCCCTGCCTTTGTGTGACAGCGCAGATGAGCAACACAGACACATTTACGCTTGCACTGCTGTCCATTTCAGTTGGTTGCTGGACTGCTCGCATCTCCAATACTGTGCCAGCATTTTTCTTGAGTGCTACAAAACAAACAAACCAACCCCCCCCCC
>NW_010430764.1:9838-22219 GCF_000710305.1 Buceros rhinoceros silvestris
CCCCCCCCCCCCCCAAATCACAAAAAACCAGATGCCCTAATATATACATCTTCTGGATAGTAGGAGGGAAGAGCTGGTTTACCACAGCAGAAACTGCATAGCAACTTTCCATGATAGGCATACAGAGTTTTCCACTCAATAAAATGTATTTATTTATTAAATAGAAATACACTTCTATATTAAAAGTTAAGGGTCCTGGATCTTTTTCTGCACTGATGCAGAAGGGTTTTGTTTTTGTAACTCATTTAGAGAGGGAACCCATGCCGGTAAATGCACCCAAATTTGCTAGGCAGCCAGGTGGTTGCTGGCCGAGAGAGCTGAGATCCCCTGATTCCGAGTCAAGTGCTGAGCTGCATGAACACGGAGATAATACTGTGTAACTCTTGCAAGCATTTAGCCATTGGTGAACAGCTGCCTAGCAATCTCTTTATGAGATTTATTTCTCTCTCATGGCTTTGTCAAGGAAACAATAGTTGTTGAAAACATTCAGAAGCACAGAGGTGCTATTTAATAGTCGGGACAGTGAGCAAGCCAAAAATCCACTGTAGAAAATAAGCTTGTGTGATCATTTGACTTTTTTGTCATTTTACGAATTATATGTGCCCAGGGTGTATCATTTAGGGAATATTTATTTGTAAATAATAGCAGGCTTTAGGAAAACTTTGTGCTTTATTTTATGCAAACAATTCTATTTTAACTGGAATTTCGCATAGCATTCAGACCGTGAGTTGCAGCAACACCACTCATCTTCCTGCAGGCAAAACTCTGCCATGTTTTAACAGTCATTCCTGATGCTTTTTCCTTCTGCAAAAAAAGACCTACGCAAGATGAGGCTTGGGACAGCGGCAGGGGGGAATCAAAATTGGAATGCATGTAGCAGGCCCAAAATTGATGAAGCATTTGTGCTTTTCCTCTTTCCTAGTAGAGCAGGATCATCTCTCCGCAAAGGGTCAGGCTGGGCAGCCAGTGCTTATGTCCGTGTAAAATTGAAGCACCTCTGTTTTTCACAAAGCGAAAAGCACTGCCTGCAATCCTGAGCCCGTAGGAAAACCACTCCTGACAGCTGAGCACAGTTGTGGCAAGCTGCAGCCCTGCTGCTTGCTGATTCCTTTTGGAAGGGAGAAAGGGCAGACTGGGAAAATAACACTTGAAAATTTATTCCGGCACATCAGAGAAAGCTCCATCCCCCTCACCTGCGCAATTCCAGCAGATTCACCCTGTGAGAGGCAGCTGGAGGCAGGGTACCAGGCAGGATCCGTGCTGCAGCATAACATTTTGCCTTAATTTTGGCTCGCTGCCATGGAAGCACCCCTATGAAACTATCCCTGCAGGCTCCTCAGGCAGCGCACAGCTTAACGCCATATTAAATTACCTCTTTCATTCTGTGCAGTGCAGCACAGTGGTATTGGTAGAGAGAAGAAACCGTTAAAGCGTATCACACGAGTTGAGGCAGATTTTGAACTGCAAACTTACCCTGTCCTTTAGGGTAGTCCTATAAGGGCTGATTGGTTCCCCTACAGGAGAAGATGAGATTTGACACCACAGTGCTCCAGTCATTCTCAATGAGAAAAAAAAATCCTGACCCATTGTGGCGAACTCTTATATTAGGGCTAGCACTGAGCTTATCTTAAAATTAAGAAGCTGTATTTTGGTTTTTTCCATCCACTGTGAATTCTTTGTTGTTGCTTATATTTCCCTATTTAGGGATGCTATTGCTTTTGGGAATTTTCATATACTTGTGTTTGTGGTGTGGACCAGCTGGTAAATCCAGTTTCTGCTTAAATTTGTAGCAAGCTTTTCACTCCGTCAGAAATAACCCAGATTTAATACCAAGAACATTGTAGTCCTCAAATGCATGCATTTTCCTCTGAGTCACAAGTAAAGAGTAGTCTTTAGGCAGATTCTAAGGACACTATTGTACACGATCAAACAGCCCCAGATCTGATTGAATGGCGTCAGTTCAGCTGAGGGAACAGCCTGCTCCTGCTAAGCTCACAGCAGGAGAAGGACGGGGTTGTGGCACGTCACCGTTTTCACACCTAGGCAACAACTTCTGACCTTAGTTACGTTCCCCCTGTGCTTCTGATTCCTGTGTTAATTTCCCCAAACGCGCACTGCTGAGCAGAGCTGGAAGCGTGCAGGAAGGCGGACTTGCCCCTGCTCTGCACACTGCCAGCCAGAGCAAACAAGGAGAGGAGGAAAGAGGAATTACCCTGGTGATCCCTCCTGTGATTCCCCAGCAGCTGCAGTCCTCAGCTGACCCCGGCAGGGAGAGACTGTGAGAGTTACACTGGATTACAGATCCCAGCTGCTCTTAACCCTGGGGGCAGCCGCGACTGACTTGGCCAATGGTGCAGCAGGAACCGCCTGCGTTCAATGGCTTCACTGCACCCAGGCAGTTATTTGTGTAAATCTATATATTTATATAGACCTCCTGAGTTCTCTTTGCCTTTCTTTGGATTGTTCCACGAAGCGCTATAACTCAGCAGAACAAGGAGTTGGTAGATGGGCCGGATGCTGCTGTGTTTGTATCCTAGTAGATACAAAGCAGATGGTTTATTCCTCTTTCCTTAGAAGCTCCTTCCTTCCTACATCTTTTGGTACAAACTGGTACAAAATTAAAGGTGGGGAGCTCCTACTGCAATCAGTTTGTCTGTTCACCAGGGTGGTTCCTAGCAGTGGAGAAACTGTCACAAACAGCAGCACAGCTGTGCTCAAGTGAATTACCTGAGAGTAGCTGAGACTTCATACCTTCTTCTTTTTGGATCTGCCTAGGAATTCACATCCTTTGTGCATAATGCCTCCTCTCTTCATTTTGGAGAAAATCGGTGCATTTCTCCTTGACAGCTTTGGAATCTTTATCTTTTATCTTCGAGGAAATAATATTTACACCACCAATTTCATTTTTGTCACAATAGCTTGTTGTTCTGTATATAGTTTTGTTACACAGGGACACAAGTCAGCATTGCTGACTTGATCACCTACATCTGTAACTTTTACACCTCGCAAACCCCCAGCACTGCTGTCATATGTGCCCAGAGCTGCCCTGTGCAAGCAAGGTTGCGTGGATCCAGAGACAAGATATCCTTTCCCCTATGCCTGTCTTAAAGTAGCCTCAGTTGTGTCTTCCATGCACTGGGAACAGTTTGGTGAATGGATATGACAGTCACAGTTGTTTTTGTTGCAGTATAAGTGTGTTCATCACTCAAGACAGCAGAATTCATAATCTAAGTTGGTTTTCCTGCCTTGACAGAAAGTCTTGGGCTGCTTTGGTGGGAGGCTCATGCTCGAGCTCTTTGATGGGGGGAACTGAACAAGGGAACAGAGCCCTTGTAACCACCAGGACTTGGTAAAAGATCTGAGCCTCCAGCAGAAGTACCTCACTATTTTGGCTGGTTTTATGTCAGTCCTAACAAAAATAAGGGAGGGAGGTTATTTTATTTTTTGCTATTGGGGCATCAAAGCACATTTTACTCTGCCTGTGTAGAGTCCTTCTAAAAATCCAAGATTTATATAATAAATACTTAGTTCTGTTATTACCCCATAGTTCTTCTCAGAGATCTGTATTGCCAGTTTCATTACCATAGAGCTGAATCTGCTACATATAAAATGAGTGGAAAATATCCATTAAACCAATTACTTTCTGGAGTTATTGACCATATTCTTAAAAAAAAAAAAATCTGAATTCTAAGGGAGGTGATCGAATCTAGGAATGATCATAGCTGTTTAACACTATTGCTTTATTCTAGAGATTTAAATCCTACATAAAAAATCAACAAGTGAAATGTTTTCTGTTTCTTCAAGGGCCACTGTTATCATCCTGCTTGTCTTCTGCAGGTGCTGCTGACTGTCTCACACTGATCACCACACCACAAGTTTGCTGGTGAGAACAGGAAAGACCAAGTTTTCGGTTACGAGTTTTGCTTTCCTTTCCTTGAGAAAGGCCTAATCCATACAACGTGCATGACTAAGAACACAGCTGTTCGGTGAAGCATTTAAGCACGTGCTCATCTTTAGGCCCTAGCTGTGAACAGACGTGAGCAAAGTTACATGGTTTTGCCGAGTTAGAGCAAATTATCTAGCATACACTTTGCTCCTCTGCTTATCTAACTAATTCTAATCCTTAATGCCAGCAAGCAGAGGACAGGCTGCCTCTTCGCAAAGCACACTTTACAAGTGCCATAAAGTCACCGTGCTTATTGGGTCAGAAACCTTGAGCTGGTGAAAACAATTTCTGCTAATGTATGCTAGAGCAGTCTTAGGTGTTAACACCCTTTCATTATCAGCAGTGGAGAGGGAAAAACAAGTCACGTTGTCTCCAAAGGTGGTAAAAAGTCCTGTGGACCTAGCTCCTTATGCAGCCTGTAAGAAGAGGCCACACAGTTTCACAAAGAACAGTGTCACAGATTTGGGGAGTAAGTTACCTGATGTCACGAACAGAAACTCCTACAGAACACCCACAGGACAGCAATGATCCTGCTATTCCAATACTTTCTGTTAAATAATGTCAGACCCTGCTTTGGTTAATACACTGGATAATTTAAAAGTATTATTCTTGATCTGCGTTTGTGTGTTAGAGGAGTAGTAGCCAACTCCAGATGACAGGACAGATGGAGTTTTACAGTGCATAAAAAAATTTGGTTCTCGATAATAAGTCATATGTTACACTTGCACATTCTCCTGCACAATTAAGATATTTCCTTTAACAATTAGCAAAAATGGAAGAGAACTGGCACCACAGCATTTTGACTTAGCTACTGCAGAGCTGAGACTGTGGAACTTGTATATTCTTCCCACAAGACTCTACCCAGAAAAAAAGATTTGAGGATGCACAGTGAGCTCATCGGGTTATGCTGCAGCAGAAACTGCTCCTCTTTCTGGGTCAGAAAGAACTCTTTTGATGAAGAGGGCCACTGTAGTCTCTGGTGCTTGTGACTGCTCTCACTCTGCACAATGGGCTGTTCTGAGTCAATTGAGTTGGCTCAGCTTTCAAATGCAAGCCTCTCCAAAGAGGTGCCATAGGAAAAAGAGAGCAAAAGTTCTCAATGACATGAATTCCCTCCTTCTCCATCACCTTTTAGCAGCCAGAATTGGACATCACCTTCACCTCATGGCCTTCTGGTCAGTCCCTACCCCAAATTGGTAGGCAGTGCTGGGTAGGAGAGAGGAGGTAATCAGCCCTCAGGATGCAGAACTCATTCCCTCCAGCACCTGGAGCTGCAGTGCATGACTTTGTTCAGCCTAAGATCTAGAAAACAACTAAAACACAAAGATTGCCTGCAGTAAGCTGGAAAAGATACTGAAGGTGGGTTTTCAACATTCAGTGTAGATGTGGCAGGCACTGCACTAGCTTACAAGCCAAACCACACTTGTTTTGTAAATCTGCACCTTCTCTTTTCAAGGAAGTTGTTTGTTTCCTTGGTGATCACCTGGAAATGGTGATGACCTGCAGATTCCACTTGTGCTTGCAAAAAAAAGAAAAACTGAAACAGAGAGAAAATTTGACTGAAATGGTTTTCATTTCCTTACTAACTGCAGTGATTATCCAGAAAGGAAAGATTTAGGGACCCTGGCAGTGCAGGGTGAGCTGTTGGACTCAATGATCTTACAGGTCTTTTCCAACCGGATAATTCTGTGATTCTATGTGTTATTACCCGCCTACTGCCTGTTCAAAGATTTTTTCTGTAATAACCATATCATCAGCAGTGTGATAGTGCAGCCATTGAAGTCATTGGGTGTTGCTTTATTAACTGAAGGAGGAGCTGGGTCAGATCCCGAAACTGAAATCATGTCACTAGAATCCTAGTTGCAAACACTGTCATGGGCAAGACGGGAGGCAGTGGCCATCAAGTACTTCAGTGAAGTGCTGCACTATGCATGTTCTTGCCCAGCCAGCCATCTCAGGCTGAGCAGGAACGGTACTTGCTCTCAGCTCACATGAACGTGCAGCACGGCAAGTAAAATGCACCTCTTCTCCTTCACCCTGTCCTCACCAAGTCTTTGCTGAGGCTGTCTTTTCCTCCATGCCAGCCTCTTCCTTGTAAGCATTATCAAGAGCAGATGTGGCAATCCCAGGCCATCCTGGGGAAGCCTTTACTCTGTGTGTTGGCACAACCTCTAGTCCCTGAGCAGCACTCACTGTGTGTATAAGTCCCAGTGGGTTAAGTCTATAGTCCAGCATGAGCATTTCTGATTGCCCAGAGATAAACCCTCTCTGTCCCTTGGCAAAATATACTCACCCTTATGATAGTCACAGAAGCAGAAACCTTTTCTTGGAAACTGTTGCCATAATACGTCTCAGAGCTCAGCCAAGTGCTACACATCACTCTGCTGATGAGCTGGCAGCAGTCAGGCATGGCAAGTCAAGAGTTCTCAGCTTCTCAGAGGAGGACTTCAGCATGATGAATGTCTGAGCCCTCTGCTCTTTCTAGTAAGTCCATAACTAAGCAACGATGGAGCATATGATTGTCTTACCGTTTCCACTGATATTTAAGGATTAATCATTCCCTGTGATGACACTAGGTTAGGTCATTACCTCCCTTTTATACTTGCATAAACTGACACATATCAAGCGGTGTCAGGCACACCTCACTATCAGTGGGTGGGGAATGATGCCACAAATAATACATCCGCTGGTCTGGTTAACGATGAAGTACATGTCTGGGGAGGAAAGCCAGCGAGCCATGGAGAGAAAACAGCTCCTGGAACATCCACTGTTCCTTTCCTGAGACCCCCCATGCAACAGTTCCATCCCATGCCAGCCTTTTTTTTTTTTTTTTTATTCCCCAAGAACTTTGTAGCACAACTCAGCACTAAGGGCAATGTTCATTCCTGTGTTTGAAAACAGTCTTAGCTCATAAATTGTGCTCAGGCAAGGCATGAAGCAGCTCTCATAATATACTCCTCTGCATGGCTGATTACTGAGTTTGAGGTAACCAGATGCCTGCTCTCACATAATCTCAACAGACTGCAGTGGAATAGCATGAATGTTTTTGAAAAAAAAAGAAATCTGTAATTTTTTCTTGTATTTTTGTCCTTCAAAATTTGCTGAAAGCATCCTCCCTCTGGAGTCTTCTCCTTTTAAAACTACATTGTTTTTTATAAACAACTATTTTAATTGTGGTAATTTTGAGCTGTAGGCAGATATCCTGTTCAGCTGCTACAGGTTACCAGGGCTAGTCTGTTTGTGCTTCTCATCTTATCAAGCAGTTTTATGAGTAATTCTAGTGAATATCTGTTTTCCATGGCTTTGACTGACTGCCTTATCTAACTGAATCATACTCACACTTCCTGTCATTTCTGAATATGTCTATTTTGGTGACAAAATGCAAGTGACTGTATTTACTTGTAGAATATGTAGGTCATGGTAAAAATTGTAAGGTGGACATTAGAAGTTGAGACACGGGGAGGACCCATTGGTTTCTTTTCTTACCATTATCCAGCTTTCTCAACATTTCCGAATATTCTGTCTGGCTGTAAGCATTTTTAATTTACATTTGCAATATCCTTATGACATTGTTATTTATTTTCACCTGTTTCTTGTAGAACCATCTGAGGAAGAATAGGAATTAAAGACAGATCTTGAGCTTAATGACTACTCCTGTTGGGAATGTATGGAATTTGTACATTATTGCTTGTTCGTACGTAAAAATGACAGAGGAACATGCTGATATGATAAACAGACTCATAAAGACCGCTATGGAAAGACCTAACAAAGGGAAACAGTCTTTAACTCCAGGGCATGGGTGTTTATCTTACGTAGTAAACTTTGAGGGTTTCTGTTCCTTGTATAGGAACACGTCTCAGTTCACTGCAGGCATTCACATTGTCTGTATGTGCTTCAAATCCCTTTTGAAATATGAAAGTTTACATTTCCTTCTGCTTTTGCATCACGCTAGGCTCCTAGTGCCTGCAGCAGCCTGTGGTACTGGGCCCCTTGAGTTAATGATGAATTAACCAGGGTTTCTCCCCTTTTACAGGCAGGCTCTACCTGAATTCTTCTTCCCCAACAGCCCTGTGTCCCTGGCACCACCTCTGTAAGTTTATGCCAAAGTCATGGCTTGGCTGAACTTTAACATCATCCTGTGCCTTGCAAATGAGTTGTTAAGAAGTCATAAACCAGCAGGTAGATAAACTTTCTAGGGAGAGCAAATGAGACTTGAATTACAGTTTGGTCCCAGGTCTTTTCTTCCAAAATGGACCAAAGGGTTTGAAACAAGAAAAAATGCAAAGAGTCAAGATATTAATTTATCATGTACTTCCTGACACTGACTAGCAAGTGCATATGCATTTCCTGACATAGGAAAATCATCTCTGTGACCTCTGCTTGACAATGATAATACGGTAATAATTGACTTTTCACTGCTGTGTAGCTAGGAGAACAAAAATGGACTTACTTCAAGAAGCAAGGTTATCATCAGTTATAGCTCCATCAGAAATTCTTCCAGGTATTTTCTACCTTAATTCAGCTCTAGAGCCTAATTCTCTTTGTAATTAGCAGTTACGGTGCATATTGAAAAAAACACATTGAGGAAGCAAATTGATGTGAAACGAGTGTGTGTCATTCACACCAAGTTCCTTGAAACCTACTATTTCTGTTTTCCTTTTTCATAAAATGGACAAGCGAGTCTGCTTTAAAGAAAATTACTCCTTGGCAACAACGACCCAAGAGGTCTGCAAGTCTGCATAGCAAGCAATCTTGACAGCTTGATTATTTGTTGTAAGAACAGGTCTGAAACATTTAATCCATAAAGTGTATTATGATTTCAGCTGAGAAATATCATCTTCAGTATTCCTGAGGACTGAACTAAAGCGAGAGGCGGGGAACTGCAAGTCACTCATTAGTACCCACACTGTGGTTTAATCCTTGTTAGAGGAGAATAACAAATGTAGAAGGATTCATTTCTCCCCTCACATGGGAAATGTGATTCAAGCGTGTATTTTTTAGTCTGTTCAGAAGCATGCAAAAATAATGTTCATTAACGTTAGGGAAGATACAGATGCTGCGTGAGAAAAGGATATAGCGATGATCATTGATTCTGGCAGAAGACTTCAGGAGCTCTCTTTGAAGTCTGACAACAGGAATCTGTGCCTAGATTTGCCAGGCTTTAATCTGTGACAATTAAATTAGGGGATAATGAAGGAAGACGGTGCTATCTTTATTCTTGGCTGAATTAATGAGTTTGGAGTTGTGGGGAATGCTTGCCTCTCTGGTTAGTCATTATAGAACTTCTGTTCTGTCAAACTCTGATAGTAAGCTTGGATTTAAAGCCCTGGGAGCACTTATAATTCTTTTTTTCCTGTGGCCTCACTATTATTTCTAGGGACCACCAAATGCATATTTTGTTAATGTTACGGGAGAGTATATTGATATAGCTAATCCAAGGATGCATGGAAAAAGATGCAAGTTCCAGTCTTCCCTGAAGCCTTGCAGGCCAGGAGGTGCAGCCAGACATGAAGGGGGCAGCTTTTGGTGGTGGGGAGGGTACTGGTGGCAGGATGCGAGTGGCTCAATTTCACCTCTCTCCATCCCTGTGCTGCCTTGCTCTTTTCTGTGTCTCATTGACACATACTGAGCCTCACTCCTGCCAAAAGCTACCCATGGTCAGCGCCTGCACATCTAGTGCATGCCTGCATTTCTCCTGCAGCTGAACCAGGCTCATGTGACCTGTTATAAAACCATGTTATTGTCTGGCTTAAAAATGACATAGTTTAAAAATGCCCTAGAGCATGTCAGAATTTTTCTTCTGGAGAACTCTTCAAATAAAATTTACAACATTCATTTTTAAAAATCAAGAAGTTTAATAAAAAGAAATTGCTATTTTCTTGAGCTCCAGCTGGATAACATATTGCCAGAGGTACAAAAATGATAGTAATGTTGAGATTATTAATATTTGTCCTGCGTTTTTTTACTTAGAACATTTCATCATATCCCAAGGCCTCCCCTATGCCCCTCCGGCAATATTTACTTATCATTACAGTCAGTATTTAGAATGCATGATGTGACAGTTAATATTTCTGTCAACAGTGTAGTAAAGAATATGCTGTATTTTTCCCAAGCTATCTCTATCTAAAATAGAACATGATCCTTAAAATTCCTGGAGAAAAGGTGAATGTGCCAGCAGTCAAGTTTTGTTTCCAAAAAGCCCATTTTACTTCAGCTACAAGGAAATTTCTGATTATTTTTCATAAGTTATCCTAACTATGGAAAATACCAAATGTGATCCTCCCTAAATATAGAATGACATGGTGAGTAAACATGGAAAAGAAAGAGTTTTGTTAACCTCAAGATGAATTGCTACCGGGGGAGGGAGACACACACTGCTGCAGCTTTTTAAGCTCTGAGCTTGGAAATGCATTAAACTTTATTAAGCTTCCCTACCATGCAGGTAATTGTACCCTGTCTAGGCAGGATACATCTGTTGTAACTCAGGCATCTGAAAGTCAAACTTCTAAGTTTGACTTAGTCACCCAAACTCCCTTTATAGTCAAAGGACAGAGGCAGACACCTGCAGAGGGCACTTCATCTTATCTTCACATTAGGGTCTAACACAAGGTCAAACCAGCTGCCCTGTGGAAGTGTCAGTGTCTCATCAATGATTACAAAATACGCCCCAAGCGACTAGATCCATCTTAGATCTTTCAGACATCCCAAGTTAAGTGTGCTGACACCATGCTTAAGTGGAAACCTCTCCCTAATACTGTTGATGGCAGAATACTCACAGAGTAGAATTTTTCAGGCTGGTTTTGGTAAAAAAGATGAGATACGTGACGTGCACCAGATGTGTATGAGTGCCTTCTCTTGCCAAATTTATCGTATGAGATTTGCCCAGGTCTCTGTGAGACTTCAAAGGGACCAATGGATGCCAAACTTCTTGAGGTCTGATTAGTTTTAGCAATGCAAAGCATTTATGGGGATGCTGCAGATTTGCTCTGAGAAGAAAGCAAGGCAAAATTACTCTGTTCACTGTGTTAATTAGTTAAGTTTATCTGGTAAGGTAGGCTGCCTGCCTTTTTATTTTCAGCCCGGTTACAATAAGAGGCTGCAACAAACAAGAGGCAGAGAGTTAGTCTGAAAAAGCAGTTGTCATGGTGTAGGCAGGCATTTCAAATACACACATTTGAGTCGCATGAAAGTTTTGAAGTTGTTGGGCTTCTCATCATGGCTGAAGTTGTATGTGGTATGTTATAGTGCTTCCACTGATATTTGCCTTGTGTCCTAACAGAAAATGAGAACTATTGTCTTTAGTAACATGAAAGTTAAATGTTTACAACTTTTTTTCCCCACATAATTTAATAGAACTATTAAATTATTCAGTTCTTCTATTTTCAATCCTACTTTATTTTTCTGTTTTGGACTTGGCTGCCAGCCTTTGTGTTTTTGGCTGTCTTTTGACTGTCTTTTGGCTGCTTGATAGTGTGAGACAGCCACCTGAATTCCTCGAGAAAAGCCTTTGCTGTTCTCTTCACAACTTAGAGACTTTGGGTATTCTTGTCACCCTTCCCCAGCGCTGGAGGAGCCTAGCAAGAGAACCAAACCCTGCATCATGACATAGTCATTTCAGCCTAACATGGAGAAACCTGTCAGTATCCCAACAAGATTAACCACTGTTTGTGTCTGATTGCAGGCAAGAGCCTGGGGTGAGCTGCATGCAGTTATATGGTCTGGAGGTTTGTGTCATGTGCTCCTGGTGCAGTGCTATAGAGTATAAGGGTCAGAGAAATGCCAAGTGGCCAGGCAGGGAGGGGGACTCTGCTGAAGCAGAATTTTTCAGTAGCCAGTTGAATGCAGAGGGTGTTTCTCAGCCAAGAGGGAGGCATTTCCATATCTAAGATAGGAAAAAGACCCTGTTACTTTATTTAAGAAAGTGGTCAGAATGCCTCCTTGTTAAGTAAGGAATAGTGTGAACTTCAGGATGATAAAGGAAACTGTCCAGACCCCTGGAAAAGCTCAAAATGAAGCCAGAACTCAAAAGCTAACATTATTGTGAAAGAGACATAAGCTGATTGTGAAGGGGAGGTGATCTGAGGTGAAGACGGAGAAGAGAGGTGCTTGGAGCTGCTCTCTGCTGGGGTTCCCTCAGAGAAGCTGTGCACCCCAAGTGAGATTCCTTGGGAGCCTCCCAGCAGATTCACCTGCCGATTCCATGCAGAATACCTGGAGACCCAGCTGAACTTGCTAGGTCTGGTGGCTGAGGGACACCTACCCAATACAGCCGTGTACCTTCCTATTTCGTTTCATTCATTTCATCCATTGCCTCTGCTAGGTACATCTATAACTGAGTTGCCTGTTTTGGATGCTATGAATAAATGACTGTATTTGCTTTTAGCTTAACCTGGTTTAAGTGCAATTTCAGGTAACAGGATAACAACAAGTCACTC
>NW_010430764.1:22314-25400 GCF_000710305.1 Buceros rhinoceros silvestris
CCAAGGATATAGTGAATCTCTGAAAGAGGGCCTGGTTTGGATGACAGGTCACTCCTGCTATCTTTTTCTCTACCATCTCAAATGATGAGTATCCGTGTGGGGTATTGGTTCAAACTGCGGCGACGAAACATATTGTAATCAATATGATGTCCTGGGATGGAATTTCAGTCTTTCTCTTTTGACTTTTTTATGAACTTTGAAATTAAAAGCGCACACACACGCTGTACGGAGAGAATATTAGTAAAGTTTTGCATCAAGTAAACAGAAGTTAGTACCAAAGATATAGTCAGCTTTGTACATACAGGTAACACTTATCAAAGATCCTTTCAAATCTCTCTGTTGCCTCAACAAGTATACAGTGTATTTTATTGGCTTACCTCTGGTAGAAATATACCATGAAGAGGCCTTTCAGGACCTCTTCATACCACCTAATAATTCATGCAAAACACAACCGTATTTTATTCTTGATTCTGGGATGGTTACCTACAAATTTAAGACCAGATCCTAAGTGGATGTAAATCAGTATAGTCATCATGGAGGTCAACAGAGCAGAAGCAGCCTGTGAATTTATCACAGGGATCACAATCATAACTCAGGTTGGAAGGGACATCAGCATTTCCAGTCCAATGTCCTGCTCAAATGAGGGCCAACTCTCAGGTCAGACCAGGCTGCTCAGGACTTTGTTTTGAAAATCTTCAAGCAAGGAGAGAGCACAGCCTCTTGGAGCAACCAACTTCACTGCCTGGCTGTCCTCATGGGCAAAATCTCCTTATTCCCAATCTGTACATCCTTTTTCTACTTATGCCCACTGTTGACCCCTTTGTGGCAGGACTTGGACTTGAGTCACAACAACCCCCTGCAACACTACAGGCTTGGGGAAGAGTGGCTGGAAAGCTGCCCAGCAGAAAAGGACCTGGGGGTGCTGGTTGACAGCCAGATGCATATGAGTGGGCAGTGTGCCCAGGTGGCCAAGAAGGCCAATGGCATCCTGGCTTGTATCAGAAATAGTGTGGCCAGCAGGAGGAGGGAAGAGATTTTCCTCCTGTACTTGGTGCTGGTGAGGCTGCACCTCAAATACTGGGTTCAGTTTTGGGCCCCTCACTTCACAAAGGACATTGAGTTGCTGGAATGTGTCCAAAGAAGGGCCATGAATCTGGTGAAGGGTCTAGAGCAGAAGTTCTATGAGAAGCGCCTGAGAAAACTGGGCTTGTTTCATCTGAAGAAAAGGAGGCTGAGATGTTATAACTCTCTACAACTACCTGAAAGGAGGTGGTGGTGAGGTGGGGGTCAGTCTGTTCTCCCAAGTAACAAGGGACAGGACGAGAGGAAATGGCCTTAAGTCATGCCAGGGAAGGCTTAGGCTGCACATTAGGAAAAATTCCTTTACAGACAGAGTTGTAAAGCCCTGGATCAGGCTGCCCAGGGCAGTGGTGGAGTCACCATCCCTGTGGTATTTAAAAGATATATAGATGTCGTGCTTAGTGACACGGTTTAGAGGTGGCCTTGGCAGTGCTATGCTAGTGGTTGGACTCAATAATCTTAAAGGTCTTTTCTAATCTAAATGAATTCATGGTTCTGCAGTTCTATGATTGTTTCTCACATGCCGTGATGCTATGTAGAGCCTGGCTCTGTCTTCTTGATGGACCTTCCTAGATACCGGCAGGCTGTCAGCTCCCATTGAAGCTTTCTCTCTTGCAGACCAAGCAAGTCCAACTCCCTCCTGCTCTTCGTGCTTACATGCTGATGCACAGGTGTTGCATCTCCCTCTGCTTCATCCCCCAAAGGTAAGCAAGAACACCTTGTGTCCCCCTAGACGTGAGCTCAGCCCACCACACATCCCACTAGCCTCAGGGGCTTTTGAGGGATGGATCTTGCAGCATCCACTGAATGAATCTGGTTCCTACAATTATGCTTACAATTCTGTGCAGACATTAGATGTTTTGTTTCTTTTATGATAATGCTGTCTTTGTCTCCCTTCCATATGAGAGTGAGAAAGATAGGCTGGATTGTGTTATCTCTCATCCTCAGTGAGGTGCACTGGGCTGCAGTGTCATTTTTCAAACAAAGCCGAAAGACTTGCTCTATCTGGGTGATTTTGATTTCTTGCTTTACCCACTCCCATCTCCCTCCTCTCTGCAACAAGATGAAAACATCAATATCTGTTTTGGACTCGCAAGAAATGACACAATGTCAATGGAATTTGTTTTTAATCTGGGTGACTAACAGTTATCTGACAATTCAAGTAATATTTCTCCACATCCATCCGCCAAACTCCAGCAAACTTACAGAGGGACACAGCATCAAATTTAGCAGCCAAGCAAGCCCATTAACACCTTGGGATTGCAACCCTGCAATACGATTTTTCGCTACCCTGTCCTGTGCTGCCCTTTTCATTTATTATTTATGTAAAATTATAACTCTTGCATTTGAAAGTCATCCTCTTTTATTTCTGAGGCTGTTTCCTACAGTGAGTCAGGTCAGGCAAACTATTATTAGGACCATGTTTATTTATAACGGGTAGTTTAGCATTAAGCAACGAGTTGTGACAGGCCGTGCATTTCTGGAGGACGATGTCAGGCTTGGGGTGCCTGTGCAAGCACTCTGCCGAAGGCAGAGGGCTCCTGCCACCCCGGCCGGCCTCTGGACACGCTCTGCTGCCAGCAGCTCACTGCTGTTACAAAACAAAACGTTGAGAGCAAAACGAGGACACGGTGGAGTCAGTGCTGATGCTGCGGCACATGGGCAGCACATAGCCGACGGCTGCCTGGCTGTACCATCCCTGCCCTGCTGAGTCCCCCAGCAAAAGGCAGCTCATAGGTGGGACTCACCAGACTCAGAGCAGTGTCCAGAAGCAGAACTCCACTGACCCAGTTTTTCCTGGGTATGCCTCTTTTTCACCTCCTGTGTGCTTCTTCTGACACCACTGGTTTATTGCCCCGTCTCCACTGTGCACAAAGCAGCTGGGTCTGCTATACACCACGGACTTTCCTACCTCTACAGCAACACTTTCAATATAATTATTTATTCATTTTTATTCTATTCCACCTTCCCTGACAGCTCAGAATCCCACAGACCTGACCAGATGG
>NW_010430764.1:25499-33171 GCF_000710305.1 Buceros rhinoceros silvestris
CTGAACACTATGGAAGGTGGAGGAGAGGGGTTTGTTCCTGCAGTGATACCGAAACCTGAGCAGCATAGGGGGCCAAGGACCATGGAGACCCTTTGCATCAGCAGCAGGTCAAGCAAATGATAATTCCCTGCTCGGCTGCCACATGGTAGGGCAGCCAGTGTAACCTGCCTCAGTTCCCCTAAGAAGAAGGTGCTGCTTCTTTTTTGCCGTCATTTCCTTGGTCCTGTGCTGTGATGGGGAGCTTTGCCAGCTGAGCAGCTCCTTGCAGAAATGTGTCAGGTTCAGGCACGTCATTTCCCCTCTCCCCTCCCACGACATGAGTGTCCACCTGCAGCTGCTTGGCAGGGCAGCTCATTTAACATGATAAACCCTGCCGCTGGAGGCCCAGGCAGACACACACTGCTGAATATCTACTTAGGAAGGATTTGACCCCCCCACGCTGGCAGGAGTAGGATGCAGTTGTCAGGGCCCTGACCCACAGCCTTTTACTTGCCAAATGCAGGCCTACACAGCAGTCTTGCAGCTGTGGAGGTTTTCACCTTTCCTCTTAGCTGACTCCAGTACCTCCGTTATTTCCTTGTGAATGTGAGCAAGCAGCTGGGGATTGGCAAGGGGCTAATCTCTTGCTTTTTTCCTTCCTCTAGTAAATTTTCACTTGCACTTTTCTTCGTACCCATCGGTTTGCATTTGGTTGATTTCTGTTCATGGGGGTTTTTTAGGAGATAGCAGACCTTGAAACACGGAATGCTTTCTGTTGGAAGAGACCTTCAATGGTCATCTAGTCCAACCCCCCTCTGCAGTAAGCAGGGACATCTTCAGCCAGATCAGGTTGCTACTTAGATGTTTATCACCCGACAAACCCAAGATGACATCTTTTGCTTTTGCATCCATCCCTCTAATTGAGAAGCCATGACCATGGCTGTCAGGAAGCCCATGTCTAAATCAGCTACAATGGAGCTAAATCCAGCAGCCCATATTCAGTTCTTAGGTTGGCAAAACACCAGTGAAAATAAGGAGAACTTTAACTGATTGGGGATGTCAGTTCCAACAACAAGCATGGCCATGGTTCCTGAAATCTCTTGATGAATTTGCTCCAGAGTATACTGCAAAGGTGTTTCTGACATTTGGCAACATTAATATTTAAGCCATCCTGTGTTATTTTTGCTAAAGTAATTAGACATTAGTAAGTCATTATTATAATAGAGCAGTTGAAAATAAAGGTCCAAGAATTGTGCCCTCAATCCACACACCTAATTCCTACAGATGTCATTGGAAATGGTGTGCATATGTCTCTGGGGGCAGAATTTGGCTTGGCACACCTCTTCTCTTTTTACAATGCACATGTCACGCTCACTGCCATTAACAGTACTTCTGCGCAACAAGAGGAACGCATGCCTAAATTATGTAGCGTCTGATAACCTGCAGTATTTTTCCTTCCCTTTTTATAATGACTGAAACTGTAATTGTTCCTGTAGCTAAAGCTGGTATCTTTGTCGATGAGTCTTCTGCATGTCTTTTAGAAGGAGAATGATTTGCCTACAAGGTATGTCTCTGGCAGATAAGCACATTGGAATCTGTACCAATGGGCTCGACCAGGTTCTGGTGGGACTGTCAGAGTGTCACTGGGACTGCCGTGGGGCAGGGAGGTGATGGGCTTGATGACCTCTTGTTGTTCACTTCAACTCAGTGAGTGAAAAACCATTGCAACTTTTCTGCCCTTGAGCTGGGACCTGATGGACTTGGCATGTGCTGAATGTTATCCTAAAGAAGGATGCTTTCCTGAGGCAAAGGTTTTACCTGTAATTCTTTTTTTCTATGCTACAAGACTTCAGAATAATGTCTAGTAACATCACATTTATAGTGAGTATTTAAAAAAATTTCTCTGTTAGAAGAATTGCTCCAAAGATAGGGATGGGGATAGTTCATTGAAAAGTAGTTGACTTTTTACTTTGCTTTTCTCCTCCAAAATACTCAGAAGTAAATGAGTCCTGAAAACAGCTTGATTCATCAGCAATAGAGTACTCTCATGTAGCAAAATCAGAAAAAGGTGTCAGCTGTGACAAGACTGTATGTACTATACATATGCTTTAAAAGTGAGTGGTAGCAGACATTTTGAGATACCATATTGTGATACAGCAAACTACATAAATATAAATCTTCATCGTTGAAGCTAGGGATCTGGCTCAAACCTTGGTGAGCTCTGAAGGATCTCTTTTCCGTTGACTTTGTTGATGCCTCTCCTTCTCCGGGAGCTTGGAAGAGCAACTTCCAAGCAGTGCTCCAGCAGGTCACCGCTATGAACTGCAGAGCTGTGCTTGCCCATGCTCTCGCTCCCTCACTTGCCTCCAGCTGCTTAATTTCTGTAAGAGAAACGTACCAAATACTTTCCTAATACTATTTACACACAAAATTAGTGGCTTTATTGTAGCTTCCACAGGGTTCAGATGCCATTGCAACTAGAAGGAGATATGGTCTTTATGAAAGGAGTTGGACTGTTACATATCTTGCTTTGAATTTGACACGCCCTGTGAAAATATTTGGGAGGAGTCTCCCATGGATATTTGCAACTGATTAGTCTTTCCTGTACTTCCACTTTGAGACAGTGGATTTTCAGAAGATAGATATGAAGTACTTAGCTCTTCCCAAATGAAAAGCATGTAAACTTCAGCCTTGATCCTAACAAAGCTACAGTCCATCACTAGGCACTTCTGAAAGTTTAGGATTTCAAGCACACAAAAGCACACTTGAAAAAAAAATAAAACCCCGACTTTTTTTGTGCACAATTAAGTCATGCAATGAGTGAGACCAAAGCCGAAAAGCACCAGCAGCAGATTTATGCATCTGCTGGCATAACAAGAAAGAATTAATGCTGAAAGTAGCAAAAAGAAAACCATTACACATGATTCTGTACACTGTACTTTAGGAATTGGAGTTGATAAGAGGCTTTCAGAGCTCCAGGACAGCATTTCTGGCATTGTTATTAAACATTTTGTATGAAATAGCTATGGCAGATTGGGGGAGAGGGCATCAGGGGTTGCAAATCTTGCTGTCAGTACTAGGGCCCTGCTCCTGTTCCCCGCGAAGGGAAGGGGACATCTCCTGAGGCACATCGGAGAAAATACATGAGTTGACACTTTAAAAATTAAGCCTCCTGGAATTGCTGTGTCGATTATTATCCCAGAGACAGCTTAAGTGATTTGCCCCCAGTCACGCAATGAATTGGGGCTGAGCCAGGAATAGAAGATAGGACTCCCAGCTTCTGTTCTTGTTCTCTTACCAGCTAGGCACATCCCCAGACATATAGCGTAATCCACAAGGGGACGAAAATCCGAAATCAAAGATTTATCTCACTTCCTAACACAGCTGTGACAGCTTTGCGGCACAGACACAGAGGCAAGACTTACTGCCCGGCTTAAGCTGCGTAACCCATTGATTCCAAAGGAATTGCTCACCTGATGAATTTTGGCTTCACAATACCAAATAACTCTCTACAACATCAATATTCACTGAGAGAAGAAGAGACTGAGCAGTGGTACGAACTATGTGCCTGGGATTGGTGGCTTGAGCAATTTTGGCTAAACCTATTGTATAAAATTACAGTTGTGTGTTACTAATGAGAGCCTCGCTCACTAATGTGCAAAGGCAAATAACATTGCTGGAGCTCTTGGTATCACCTGGCTATGCAGGGACGAGAGGTTAAATACAGAACAGACCATACTTGTAAGAAGATTAATATGTACTGCAGGGATAGTATCAGGCTTCTGCTGGGTCTAATCTGGCATCTGACCGGGACAGCGAGAGAGAAGGAAACTCTAAGCCAGTTAAAGTAGTGGATTATTGATGACAGAGGATTCACAGATGATAGGGGAGCTGGAAAGAGCAGGTAGTAAGGATGAAACACAGGGCAGAGTACATAGCAAAAATGAGGTAGATGATACTAGATTTTACAGGGAAGGTCTAACAAATGTGAAAGAAATCTTAGTAGGTAGGACAACAAAGACCTGAGCTTTCCCGGACTGCAGAATTGGAGTGAGCAAGGAGAGAAGAATCCGTGTTTATATCCTAGCTTCCTGTCTAAAATTGTACCTTACACTCCAAGGAAAAAAGAAAATCACACCAAGCTACCACCTAAGGATTTGAACTTGAACAAATAAATGATTTGAGAAGACTTGCTGGGGAAAAGGGCTTCCAAGACTTTCTCGTCATCCTCTGCGCAGATAAACACTGGATGGAGAATAACATTGCAAATCACTGTTAATTACAGAAAGTCTGGCTAAGACTTTCATGTAGACAATGTTATCTTGCATAACAGGCAGCTGGGAGCGAGTTGGGGAAGTGCAGGCGTTCTGCAACACATCTGGCTAATCAGGATAACCTCTGACAGCCATTTTAAAAATACTAATAATTTGGAAGAAAATGACTTTGCAAAGTTCTAGACCAGTGTTTAACAAGGGCATTCAGGAGTAGCTTTCTTCTTTCTTCAGGAATCAGGCAGGGCTCCGAGGTATCAGGAGTAGGTGATGACTTTGAGGGGAGAGGCAGAGACCTATTCCAATGGCATGGAATTTGGGAGAGCAGAATTGCAAGTTCACAGTTGGAAAACTTTTATTAGGATTTTCCTATTATATCTCACAGGTTGGGAGGAGTTGTTGATAAAATTTCTTCAGTGTGATTCTAGGCAAGTAAAAGCAGTGCACTTACAGTGCTTCCGTCCCAGGATGGAGTTTGATGAAGCCAGCCCTTCTTCTCAGCTTTGCAATTTCTTCCTGCACTTTCTCTGTCTGCCTCCTAGGTCTTGGCCAATTCTGGCTGGGCTGGCATGTCTGCTCCAGGTTGTTGGTATTTTAGTAAGGTTTTTCTCTTCATTTGGGGCATGAATAGGACAACTAGCCTGTAGCAGCCTGTTAAGAAATCATCCTACAGTCTAGGTCATGATTAAGTTACAGTAAAATTACAGACTGCATAGAAGAAAATGAACAATATCAGCTGTGAATATTGCAGAATGCATTACCTCACAGGTTTATTTATTTTAATACTGCCTGTTTAAAATTCTGCAGGACTCTCTGAGCTGTGTATAGACGCTAAGTTAAATCAGAAAGGAAAAAAATATGTATGTTAAATTATATTTGAGCATAGAATTTGCAAAATGAGATAGGATTTTGATCCACTTAATTTTGCTGAGACAGTAGATACTACTAGTAGTTAATACTTCAGAATAAGCTAAAGAAACTAAAATCTAAATGGCTTGGAAACCTAATTTCCATTTCCATGACAGCTTTGTCAATGTACAACCTGTTACTGATTTTCTTACAGAAATGTGTTTGCTCTGTAGGTGATACAATTTAAAAGCAACTAATTTTCTTTTATCTTAAATCAAGTTCTAATCAATTTAGCCAAGCAGAAATAAACTAGGCTTAAGTGCTTAAGTGTTTATTGAACATCCACATTTCTACTCATTTGCCCATACTGATTTAAATTGACATCTTTAGTTAAACTACCCTAAAATAAGTGCCTCTCAACAGCTAGTGCAGGAATGTGGGTCTGGGGCAGTGTGCCAATAATCACAAGACAGCCAGAGACTGAGCAGGGCACTGAACCCCCACAAACACTGCTTGGTGGCTAACTCGCTCCCAGGCCTGGTCTGAGCTATTGCAACAGGGGAACAGGCCAACCCAAGAACAGGTCCCCAAAATCAGAATGAATAAGAAAGCATTATGTTTTGGCTCCTCTGTCTTACCCAGACCTCCTTGGGGCTTCCACATGTCCCATCCTACTGCCCAGTGCTCTTAGTCCTCTCTTGGTCAGGAGTAGAGCCATACCCTTCATGGCTCTCTCTTGAGCAATGGGAGATTGGGACCTCCAGAGGAAAGGTAGCACAAAATAAATAATGACAATAACAATAAAATCAAAATTCCCTCGGTTTTTGATGGTTTTGATGTATAGGCATGTGTAAGTTCATTCAGGCACACACATTAGTATTGTCTTCCTGTTAGTCAGCAACAGGATGATCAATCTGATAATATTTGCTTAGCATCTACACTGAGTGCTTGATTGCCCTGTTTAGTCGACGTCTGTTGCCTACCACCTAGTAGCAAAAGAATTTCTTTTAATAGGAACTTTTCTTCCATAGTTTAAACAAATGAAAAACAAAAATCACTCTTGTCTTTATACTAGAAAACAGCAGGTGCAGAGAGTCAGCCCTGGCCTCCAAGCCAAGTGATAGAGTCTGGCTCTCCCTGCCGGGCTCAGAAGTAACACCCTTGGCTGCACATTGCGTTGCAAGGTTTGTGAGGTACCAAACAGATCGAGGGAATGAGCTAGCACTGATGCAGCCTGCACAGTCAGGAAGGGGTTCGGTGTCTGCACTAGTCCATGCCTCTCTTATTTAGCTGTATGGACACCCTCTCTCAGTGCCAGAAGTGCTCAGAAGATCCATAGCACCCTGGAAGCCACCACACTTCAGGTATCATGTCTTGGGTGTCCGGAAAATGGGCAAGCATGGGCTGAGATGCATGGAGTTCACTCACAGCATTTTGGCTGTTTATTCCTACGAATATTTGTTCCCTGTCACTAGTAACAGAAACACTGGGAAAGGCTAAATCATTCTTTAGCATCTTCCCAGTTCCTGAGAAAGTAGACAAGAAGTTATCAGTACAGCAAGGAATTAAATAAAGCATGTTATGATCTGGATGGATATAACCAAAATAAAACCTTTAAAGCTTCAGCCAGGTTGCAAACGACACAATTTTAGCTGGAAACTCCACTTTAAAAAGCACTAAGGTATCCTTATTGTTTTCTGTTGATCAAGTGATGGAAATATCTGTAAAGGTAAAAAAACCCCCCACCAACAAGAGAAAGATGGAAAGCAGGATGCCAAGATCTCTATCCCCAGCCGGGTTGGTCACTGTTGAGTTTGGGTGGCATTTTGAATGCACCCGGGAGGTTGGCTTATACCTGAGACTAACTCTGCCCACACATCCTTGGGGAACTTTGAAATAGCAGAGATAATGTCAGCTCAGTTACCATATGCTTTCGGTCTGCCCAGGCAATGGTTGTATAATAATCCCTAACAGAAAACTGAAGACGAGATTTCAAGTGGCTGCCAGAAAACAGTTTTTCACTTGGAGTGGCAACTCTGAATAAGGAAGCATCTGGCACATTTGATCAGACAAAGAAAATTAGGTCACTCAGAAAAATATTTGATGCCTTTCCTGAGAAACATAATACTAAAAATGCGTCTATCTAGAATGGCAGCATTCTCCTCTTCGGCACTGTTTCTCGTATTGTGATGTTTTATATTGTTCTGAGCAACTGCACTATATTTAGTATCTGTTAAATTGTAGAATGTAGATTATATAACTAATCATTTTCCTCTTGCCAGTAATAGGAGTTTAAGACCAAAGAGGGTTTTGCTGGTCATGGATTTTAAAAAAGATTCAAGGACAACTGCTTTGATGCAATTGAGTGCTGAATGTTTTCTGTAAGGTTTTTTTAAAAAAATCACATTGAATGAAAAATAAATGCCCCTTGTCAGGGGGAGAGAGGGGAAGAGAGGTTGCAAGGGATGAACACAGGAGGAGCTGAGCCTTGCAGAAGACACGGAGTAAGGGTCCACCCTGCAAGGTGCAGAGTAGTATTTCTGCTGACTGTTCTTTCCTGGAAACCACATGCC
>NW_010430764.1:33282-38227 GCF_000710305.1 Buceros rhinoceros silvestris
CCACATGCCCCCCCCCCCCCTCCCCCCCCAGGGAAATTCCTTCTTTGAGGTGTTCAAAACGGCTGAAGGAATAAATTCAAAACAACACCTATATTAAGAGTGTTGAGGTGCTCTGATTAATTCAGTGAAGGGAAAACCCATAAGCTGAAAAGACCAAGCAATCGCATTCATAACGTAAAGGTATGCAGTGAGAGAGGGTCTTGGGCCATTGCTTAATCCTGGGGTCTGGGTTATCTCTTGCAGCATCTGGCAGGTCAGCAGAACAGCCCAAACATTTCAGGCAGCTGGCTAGAAGTGAGCTGGTACTGCATCTAACACCATTAATCAGCACCTGAGTGCCATGGCTTGTCACCAGTATGGGCTGTTTTTTGCTCTGGGAGACTACAGAAAAACAAGAGTCCCAAAGAGAAGCCCCAGCTAGCTGGAGTGTCAGCCTCATTTGTGTTTTACAGTCTAGTTGCTCATGGAAAAAAACACGCATCTCCAGCAATCTTTCTCCATTTAGTTAATTGCCAAGAATCTCTACTCAAAAGTAGCTTTAAAGGGAAAATTGTGGTTAATTAATCTCGATTTTTCCAGCTTCCCAAAACCAGGAATGGAAGCAGTGACCGCAAGAGTTCTCAGACCTTACAAACTCCAATCTGATTTGATGCATAAAGACGTTGCTGTTCCTCCATCTGGTAAATGAATCAGTTTGTGGCGTTTTCATTTGATTGTGAAGACGGCAGGTAACCAAAAAGGAGTTCCAAGCTGCTGTCTTGGTCTAATATATTATTGTGTGGTACCAATACTATATAAAGAACTGAAGTATTTTACATGATATACATAAAAATGTGGTCTTGATTTTCAAAATATTTTAAACACAGATGTGAATGTGTCCTCACGCCCTTGCATATTTTGTGTTACAAATTTTATCAACAGATGAAAGGAAATTTTCTAAGGGAAAAAACATGCCCAAGGTCAAGTGGCACATTAATTCAGATGTGGAATAAGGCTTCAGGAGGTTTCTGGCACTTAATCATAAACTTAGTTCATTGGTCCTGCTTCTTTCTTGATTCTCTCATGCAACCTTTAATTTTGTACGAGGGCTTAACTGCCCTCATAAATCATAAATGCAAAAGTTTTGAGAGGCTTATTTACTTCAACAGCCTCAGAATGGAGTTTTAGCCTGAAAAGGTGCTTTTGAGAGTATACAAATATAAAGCATCTGGTATCTGGTGCCTGAACAAACAGGATGTTCTCAGCTTCCCAGCATCCAGCCTGGAGGAGCTGCTTTACCACACGCTTCTTTTTTCCCTCCTTCAGGCTAACCACTACATTTCCAATTCAGACAAGTTATTTCACTTTCCCATTCTGATTGCAAACTCCTGTAAGTGGGAAGCACCTATTTGCTTTAGTCTGTTCTGGGGTCAGGTCTAGTCCACATTGCAGAGGGTTTGCCAGAATGGGTATGTCACTGTACTGACATTTGGTACAAACTCTGTTGACAAAAACACATTTTCACCCCTGGGAGCTCTAGATTGAGTAGGAGTTTTACTGATACTTATATTTCATCACAAGGATGTCCCTAACCAGGGCTTTATACCAACGGCCATTACTGTTGCAAGCTTTGGGCAGAATCCTCTTATTTTGCTGCAATTCCTGGAGAATAATACATCACCAAAAGAAAATGCTTTTTATTCCTTATTCAATAGCGTGTTCTTAGGAAAAAGAAAAACCCCACACATCTTTTGTTGTACAGAAATATTTTACTTCTTTCCTCTATTGACCAGAAACCCGACAAAAAAGCGAGTTCAGAGAGCAATGTCAGCTAATCCAAAAGTCTGTGCTGAGAACATGATGGCAACTCACAGAGAGTTCAACAGAATCTAAATGTCTTGCTGGTGTGGTACAAGATTATGCTCCGAGCAGATAAGCCCCTGCATTTTAACTTGGGAGCTCAAAAGGGATAAATAATATTTCTGGAGCCAGGCAGCCAACAAACGGAATTTCTTAGCACTATGCAATCTTGCTATGGGGGTTTTCTCAGGCATGCGTTTCCCATCAAGCATTATTACACTGCTGTGTACATAGGGCTTATCTCCAAGCAAAGGAGGTAATACTCAGCCATTGATACCCCGCAACTGCTTGAAGTTGTAAGATGGATAAGGAAGGATTAGTAGAGCCATTGGATTCATAGCCGATACTTATTAAATAAGTTTAAGGATGTGACATCACTATTTGTCATAAGTGTTTGTGTTGTGGTAGGGTGTGTACCTGGCAGAAGGGGAGAGAAGCTGTCATCACATAGATAAACCAGAGAACTCTAAATCATTACTAGTGGATAATTCACTGCACAAAAAAAAAAAAATAACAGGCAGTGTCAGGCAATGGTATAGTGCTAGTTCAGCTATGTCTGGGTTTTGTGTCTCCGATGAAAGGTTTTTAACCCTGGTTATAACTCGTCTTAACTGTGAGATTTGCTTTCTGTAAGGATACTCAGCTCCAGGCAAGGTATAAGGATGTTCCGAAATCCAGTAACTGGGTCAAATCTAATTGTAGATAATTTGCACATTTCATTTATGGTAAAAGGAAATGTGTCTCAAGGTAGGTGAATCCAGCTCAGTTTGTCAAAGGAAGGCTAAAATAGCTTCTAAACAGAAAGAAAAAGTTGGTTTTTTGCTAAACCAAATGACTGAAATGGGAAGACGATCTTAAAACCTTCATTCCAAACCACTTTCAACCATAAAACCAAACAAAGCTGTGACAGACGGTAAACCACCCTGGATTTCCTGTGTCCAAAACATGGAGTTCCCCTCTTGTCTGAAATGCTGAAAAGTCCACATGCCTCAGAACTCAAGGGAAAATGGGAATCTCCTCAATTTTTCTGCAGGACAATAATACAGGATGTTCTCTTACAAATTTAACCATCTACTCCACTTGGATGTAACCTTCAATTAGGACAAGATTAAAACATTGACAATGAGTCATTTTGACACATAACCTGGTATTCTACAAATAATCAAAGCATTTCAATGTGCTCTGTTCTGAAGTGGAAGTCAAAATAAAAGTACTGAAATTGAACTTCTTCTCTCATTGGGGGAAAAAAATAAATAAGCTATCATCCCTAAACAGGTCTGATAAATTAATACAACCCTGGAGAACATTATTGGTTTTGTTAAATCAGCATTTCCATCTGAAAACTGTTGTGCTGTATTTTAGAAGTTGTTTATATCTCCTGAAATTGGAGGTGGGATGGCTGTTCATCAATGACTTCTTTGCATTTTCGCTACATACTGTATTAAAAGCACCCCAGCCAGATGTGAAAATGCTATAGAAACTTTCAGAGAAGAAAACTGACTAAAACAGTGTTTTATTTTCCAGTAGAAAGATTATTTCTTCGTATAATCAGTTTCCTGAAGGGGCTTTCCTAGGCTGTGTGTTTGTTCCATCTCTGTCTCCTCTTTCTCTCTGCTTGAGTAAATAATAAATTCAAAACCCCTCATAAAAATGTACACAGCTGTAATCACTGGAAATTTTATAACATTTTAGCACTTGCTATCATCAAGTAGCTTTGCAGAAAAATATCCCATGCTATTGGATGAGCAAAATCCACCACACATTCATAAATGTTCCTAAATTTAATATTCTGTGTATATATAAACTTCCAGAAAAATTCTGTGGATAGGAGATGCAGAATTTGTGTATGTACAAAGTGTACACTTTCAAGTATTTGGGCCCAGGTGCTTGGTGAAAGCAGGCTCAATCAATACGTCTGTGTGTTTTCCTCTGCGTCATTTTTCCACTGGAAGGTATTTGTTCCCTAATAGACAGATGTGATGAAAGCGTTCAAAAGGCAAGTGCGGCAATTCATAGTAGAAGCTTTTTGAAAGGAAAGGGAAGGAAAAGAGAAAAAGGAAAAAGAATAAAGGGAAAAGGAAAAAGAGGGAAGGGGAAGGGAAAATAAACATTACGTATTGTTCATGTGATATATGGAACTACTGAAAAATCAAAGAAATCAAGGGATAAACTCCTTATGGTTTTTTTTTGGTTGTTGTTACAAAGAAGATTAACACCAGAAGTATGTTTCTTATCTTTTACCATGAAATTCAAGGCTGTTCAGATGCTTTACTTCAGCTTGAGTCCAATTTTAATACCCCAGGGTAATTTCTGCCTCCTGACTTCTTTCTTTATTCAGAAACAAGTGGAAAGGCAGCTGGGCATGCCCGGAGTCTCAGAAGGTATCAGCTCTTCCATTAATTACTTCTTTGCTCCCCTTTGCTTTATGTTAAAAACAGCCTAGTTGAGTATGTAGAAGTTGCACAGGCTTCAATGGAAACGTACTTATGGGACCCTTTAAACTGTCAGGTTACATCACATAAACTGAGGGGATCATATTCAAACAATTGTAAAACTATTTTCTTGCCCGAAAGAGCACACCATGATGCCATTTAGCTGGAACCTAGAGCTATGGGTATCCTGCTGCGGTATCATGCGCAGCTAGCGCATGTGATTGTTCTCCTGAGGCATTTGTTACATGCATCTTGTTAACCCTACTTCAGTCAAAATAACTGCCTTCACTGCTGCTTGACCTATTTTAGCATAATTTAGCCCTTAATGCGGTGCATTTCAGTTGCGGTAAATTATGCTGCTGGCATTAATACCATGGGAACTTAAAATGAAACCATAAGAGTTTGAAAATATCATTCCTATTAACTCAACAGTTTGGTTTCAGTAATTTATGCATCTTTCAGAACTGACCTAATCCTTAAATATACATAAGCACAAGAACTAATCAATCCCAGACTTAAAAAATTCTTTTCCTCGTTACAAATGAGGCTTTTCCCAGACTTTGGAAAAAGAAGTCTATTGAAGAGTTCTCTAAGCCTTGTTAACAGCTGCATCTATCGGACTTGTAAATGTGCTAAAAGTGCAACGAGGATTTGCAGCCATTTCTGCAACAGCA
>NW_010430764.1:38341-53036 GCF_000710305.1 Buceros rhinoceros silvestris
GAGTTAGATTTGTTTAAGACTTGAGCACCAATGGCAAGATCCAAACCACTTCCTTACCATTGTGCTGGGACTGAGGCATCACTCAGGCACCCGTTCAGAAAGCCCCAAACTTTCAGCAGGTACCTCCTAGCTGGCCTGGGACCTCTCCGGGCACCTAACACCCGCTGCTGTGACCCATCTCTGTTACTGTAGGTAGGGTAGCACATGGTACCCAAGGGTGTGCTTCTGACACCCGAGCCCACAACACGCACAAAGCTCAGCATGAAGAGCTGCAGGAGTGAGGGACACTGTCTGCATAAACATCCAGGGAAAATCCCAGGTAACAAGTCTTCCCCAGGATACTGGTTTGAATCCACCAACTCCAGCTAGGCAGCCTTGCCACCAGGATAAAAGTAAACAGAGCAAACACAGTAGAAAAGTGCTCTGCTGGGTTACTCTGATGTAAGGAATGCTACTTTAAAAGGGAGCAGAAAGGAGGTCCAAGATTCACTCCCAAGACTCTTCCTAATTTCCCCTGGTAACAATTGCACGACAAAAGCATGAAGAGAGCAAGAACCCCCCAGCTGAGACCCGTAACCAACTGTACTTCTCCAAGAGGTGGAGAACAGAATGAAGAGCAGCTGTACCTGCAAAGCCCAGCCCCTATATACCTTTCCAGGCCACCCTACCAGCTCTTCAGGCTAGGAAGGGCATAAAGCCCCAGGTTTCTCATGAGCACAAGCTCCCTGCTGCACTGCTCAGAGGCACATGATAACACCAATGCCCATCGGTGCCTTTCAGGTACGACGGGGCTGTGTCGTCTAGGTCCTGCAAGGCCGAAGGGGCTGGTTAATGGTCAGGAATCAGTCCCCCATACCCCTCTATAAGAGGGGTCTCTAGATCATCACTGGTGTCTCAGCAACTCTTGTCTTCAACAGAGTAGATTTCTGGAGTGCCCTCCTGCCCCAGTTACCCTTTCCACTGATAGAACCAAGTGCCTCATTACCAAACTGGGCAGGCTGGGTGCTTCTCCTGGGGCCAGAAAACAATTGCTAAGACATCACAGAATCTTAGCCAGATAGTTAACATTCAGAGTCTGTATCATTCACCTGGTTCAGGAAAGTGCTATTTAACTAGTAAAACTGCCGTAAACTTTGTCCCTGTTAGCACATCAATCAGCCTCGCAGAGCTTTTCAGGGATCGCTCTGTGTTTATGGTTGGACACATGCTCACAGACCTTGCTGAAGTGGGGTCAGAGAATACAGCTCTTGGTCCTTCCTTCAGAAGTTGTTGTACAGTAAGCTATTGTGACGTAAATATAGTGGCCTCTGCTGACACTTTATGTGATAAGGCAAGATCCATTTCAGAAATTTTAAGGGTGACATATTCAGTGGCTGAAGAGACAGGAGACAGAGTGAACCAGTTCTGGGACTATTCCTTCCTTCCTTCCCTCAGGCTTAAATTAGCATGACGTAACTCAAGGTTCAAGCTTGAAGCCTTTTTGCAAGTGTTATAAGTCCTGGATTTTCACCTACAGTCTCCTGTGCAGAGCTTTTTGACTGGCGGAAATGCCTAAAGTTCAGATTTCCAGGTGTGGCTGAGGACTGTGGTGCCACACTGCGCATCCTTAGAAGGAAAGGACCGTCCCAGCCCAGGTTTGGAGAAGCGATAAAGAGCGGGAGTGGCACCCAGTAAACCACACAGCAGAAGGGCTCTGCAGGAACTTCACATAAAGTCAAACTTGACTTCACTTGTCAGCCTGCTCTGTGTGACTCACCAAAGGTGCTGAACAGACTAACAAGTGGGAGGAGGAAATGGGGAGAGAGGAAGAAGGGAGACAGGCAGCTGAATGAAATTAAGAACACTGATTTATGACCAAAAAAAAAAAAAAAGCGGCTGTTTTTTTAGAAAGTTACACTAGTCCTTTTCCAACTCTAATGTGAGTGGCATACAATCCAAGATCTCCCAGATTTGAGGATAAAAAAAAAAAAGGAACATGAATCAGAACTTTTAGCTAAAATGAGATAATAACACTTCTAATGGTTATGATGGAACTCCAGGGGTTTGATTTATTCAGCTGTCACTTACTGCACATCCCAAGTGTAACAGAGGACATGTTGGAACTGCAACCTTTATTTAGAATTTGTTGGCATGATTCCATTTTATACTGGTCTTCTGGGAGTTATTTTTCATCTTTAGGCAGTTACCACTGCTCAGAGAAAAACGGAAAACCTTTTTTTGTTGTTAGCTCCTAGTGCGGGGTGGTTATTAAGCAAGCGGGATATGAGTTTGCTATGGCGTGTGCTGGGTTGTCTCCTGACATTTGATGGAAGGGAGATACCACAGTGGTGGATTTTGTTAGAGCGTTGGAACTGTGGAGCAGAAGCGATTCCTTTGCACACCTCTCCCTTGAAGATATTGCAGAAGAGTGAGTAAATCTTAACACCAAACCTGATTTTTTTGTGGCATTGAAGAAAGGATATTTCCCTTAGGGCATCATGATTGGCACAGGGACACATGGTGTCTCTAAAGGCCAAAAGTCATGTTTATTACTTTTCCTGGAGACGCTCCCTGCATTCTGATCTGGCTGCGTTCCCCTCGTCCTTCCTGCACCCCATTCTACTTTCAGTCTCACCTGGGTCACCCAGGAGCCATTTCTCATCAGAGCCTGAGTCTGTCAGACTCTGCAATGGCATTGTGATGTATACAAAGAAAGATTTTGTTGAAAAAATTGGTTTTGCTTGAGGATTAGGCTAAGATTTATATCCTGGTCTCCATAACTGGAAGGCCACAGAGTCTGTGGTTTGAAATCAAACACCCCTGCCCGTCTGATAGCCCCAAATGAACTTGGGGGTGGGGGGAGGTGTGGGAGTGGGGCTACTGTCAAGTTCCTCCAGTGAGACTCTGCAAGGCAGTCAGTAAGTATTGTGAAGTGGCTTTTCCATCCGAGGAAGGGCTGACATGAAGGTACATCAAAGAAAACAATGAATGTCTCCTGCTCTGACCTACATATTTCGTTCTGAGACTGAACTATATCTGCTAGAACACTTGGAACAACTGTTATCTTTTAGAAATGAAAAATCGTTTCTTCAGGGAATAACATGGTGTGGGGTGGGGGGGAACCCTGTAGTGGCTTGCTAGGGCACAGAGCATTTAAACTCTGCTGCATTGATTGTAGTTTATGATTGAATGCAATCATTACTGTGTCTATATTTTTCTGTTTCAATGAAACCATCAGGCAGTGAGTCATGCTGTGCAAGTAGCCTGGAGGAAAGTGCAAAGAGGCTGCTGAGGAGTAGCAGTACAAAAATACCATTGGCATCTTTTCCCTGGGAGAGCAGGGCTCTGGACAATTTTCACAGTCTATTGCTGTTTTTCTATTACATGCATTCTCCACTAAAATGTGTAACAGAATTGAGGACACAGTTATGAGTAAAGAGTCTTCTCGCACATGCTGTTCCATAATTAAAGAACAGCTATTACAGAAATCCTTTTTTTTTTTGCATTAACGAGCTCAAATTCTTATAAGCATTAAAAGGGCATATGCTTTTCTTCTAATTTAGAGATTAAAAAATCTCACAGCAGATCAAGAGGAAGGCTGTAGTTTGAACTCTTTAGTGAAAGAAGAGGCACTGTTATTAGCAACAAAACAATTTTAATTAGCCCGTTCCTGGATCTGCCATGACACATGCCAAATGGATAGATGTTTGGAAGAACAGGAGATATTATCCTCTTGGTTTACTAAAGGAGGTTCAGCTCTATGAGAAATGAACGCACTTCAAAGTTTTTTAATTTGCAGTTTTTAATTACCTGGGGTTTATATTATCTTTTTGTTGTTGTTTTCCACTGAGGGTACTAAAATCCAATTTGGAGATTCCCTCTCCCTCCCTTGAATTGGGCTTCTTTCAGGCCTGTTTGTGGATGGAGCATATTTTTATTAAGCTAAGGAGAAGAATGTCATCCTAATTAGCAATGCTTCATTGCATTAGAAATCAAGGTCTGTGGTTAACAACCTGTGGAGACGCAGTAGGAAGACATGATTGCAGTTTGATTCAGCTGTACCAGGCACTGAGTAAAGATTATGTGCTCATAGGTGCCCTGTCTTGGAGTGCAAGTAGAGAACGCTGTCCTAACTGTACTAAGCAGGGTCGCGGCAGTGTGTGAGCAATGACAGCAGAGCCTTTCTTCCGTGATTTGAAATCTCAGCTCTGCTGTGTTAAAAAACACAGGATTTTTTAAGGGAGTTTCCAATAAACCTCATCTCTGGGACATGATACATGCCAAAACCAACCCAGCAGCTGCGTGCTGCAGCGCAGGGCTTGCCTTCTGCCCCAGCAGAGCCTGGAAGGATTTTAAAGAGAAAAGCTAATTGCAACACAGGGTAGCTGCATGCTGGAGCTGCCTAACATATAAGTCCCAATTTCTCATCCCCCTACTTGCCAACTTAGATCCGACATGGTTGTTAGAAAACAGCTGTAGAGCTACTGTAATGGCACCCAGCAGCACTGTTTCCGGATCTCCTCTACCCCACAACTTCCCAGCTGAGGGGTAGTGCTAGAATCAGGCTGGGAAAAGGAGGATGAGGTTTGCGTTTGCGCGTGCCTTCATGGCCATGGTGCATAACCCTTGCACTTCCCTCCCACATCATGCTACTAAATCAAGCTCTTTATGGCAGAAGAAAGGACTCACTTTTCTACATTTGGTCATGTCGTGGGGTGGTTCATGGTGCAAAGGCACCACAGGAGACCACCTGTCTGCTGAGGCATCTGACATGCAGGGTCCTGTGAGCCAGCATGCCTGTTGTCTAGCTTTGTGTGGTGGCCATGGCCGCTGTCACCCCTTCTGGACCTCCAGCCTGCCCCACTGCCCCATCTGGCACCTAGTACAGCACTGTGAGTGAGGACAGCACACCAGGGCCATGGGAAACACGTAAGGGGCAGGAGATACGCCAAGACATCCCATGTTTTGACTTTTTATTTCTTCTTTTAGGAAAAAAAAAAAGAGAAAAGAAGCTCCAGTCCAAGAAGCATCCTCAGGAGGAGCAAGCAGCACTGGGTGCACTCCAGAGCCTGCACAGGTTGACACAGCTTCTTTAAACATTTAAAATATCTGCAGGTGCGATGTGGTTTTCTGCCTCTTGGGAGACTATTTTTGTGCCATTTTTTTTTCCTGAGGGACACTTTAGTCTCACGGCTTTTAAGTCCATTTTTGCTATTCCGACACACATTGATATGCACTTTGAGGTGATCCGCTCAGTTGGGGACCGCATGAACTCTAACTCGAGCAGGGGTATAGCACTGCTGCTATTTTTCAGGATTTACTACTTCTCCCTGGTACTGAGAAGGATATGTTCACACACTCTCAGCAGAGGGTAGGTTTGGTTTTTGGTTTTTCACCCTCTTTTTTTTTTTTAGCAGAGCAGTGCAAGGTTACATTGAGGCATGTGGAGCATGGTTAAGCCGGATGATGTGACTTGGAAATAGAGGTAAACATGCAGAATAGAATCATAGAATACTAAGTTGGAAGGGACCTCGAGAATCATCAGATACAAACTTTCTTGGCAAAAGCATGATTTAAACAAGATGGCCCAGCACCCTGCCCAGCCGAATCTTCAAAGTGTCCAGTGCTGGGAAACCCATCACTTCCCTGGGGAAATTATTCCAATGGCTGATCGTTCTCATTTTGAAAAATTTTCCTCTTGTGACCAATCAGAATCTGCCTAGAAGTAATTTGGACCCATTACCCCTCATCTTTTTCCTTGTAAAAAGGGAGTCTCCATCTTCTTTGGGGCCACCCTTTAAATATTGGAACATGGTGGTAAGGTCTCTCATAAGCTGCCTTTTCTCAAGGCTGAACAAACCCAGTTCTCTCAGCATTTCCCTATATGTCAGGTGTCCCAGTCCTCTCATCATCTTTGTGGACCTTCTCTGGACTCTCTCCAGCCTGTCCACATCTTTCTTTGTATATCAGGGACCAAAACTGAACACAGTGTTCCAGGTGGGGCCTGACAAGCACTGAGTAGAAGTGGGCTAATGACTCCATTATTTCTGGCGGTGATGCCGTTGTTGATCACTAGAAGAGAAGCAGCTCAGCAGAATGAGATCCTCCAAAAGAATCTTAATGACTGTGTAAAAAGCAGCCGGTCACCACTAGCTGAGCAAAAGACCTTGACCCACTGGCTTTGCAGAAAAAGGGGCCATCATTTCAATAGCAACATCTTCCTAGGTTGTTGAGTCCTGCGTTGCATGGAAACAGCATAAAACAGAAATATGAGGCCCAGGAATAAGAGAAGTTGCTAAAAAAAAAATGAACAGAGAAATTTATCTTCTTGCTTTATGCTGAGGCAAAAGTACATTTTACAGTTGTCAAATGTGCTGCTGACCCCATGGGTGACCCAGGCAATCTCCCACAGCCACCAGCTTCCTCCCTGTCCAGGCTGGCAGTTAGAAACCTTGTTCTTCTGCCAGTAAACAGCAGATTTGAGCTAGTTGTCATTGTGATGGCAGAAACCCCAGAATATCAGCATAAAAGTCTTCCTTCTTTTTTTTCTCTCTGTAGAGCTGTATTTAAAAGAGGTTTTTGAAACTTACTGGGAGAATACTTCCACCTTGAAGAAACAAATGAATGGTAATGGTAGTCTGCATTCTTACATGGACAGCTGTTATGTATTTTATTAGTCAGTACTTGGATCTCAAAATCAAAATCTGAAATTCATCAGGACTGGCAACACCCTACAGTGGCTTCACAAGAAATAAATACTTCTGACCGTAAGCATTCTGAAGCAGCTTTGATACGCACATTAAATTCCTGTTCAGAATTATTTCTTTGGAAGCAGATTTCACAAAACTCCTTCCTTTGTTAAATGGCAATGTATCATATCAGAACACAGGCATTTGCATCTAATTCACAATAGCAAGATTTTTCTGCATTAAAAAAGCAGAGCACCACCTTGGCCTGCTCTGTGTTTCCTGCAGATGGATTAAATGTTAGGAAATAATTTCTAGCATCCTCTTCTTTTTGCCTTTTTGTTTTGCGTACCCTTTCCTGGCAAAGGCAGCATACTGTGGTGGTCTTAAAGCCTTTTCAAAATACAGGCAAATGCTCCTTTCCCCACCCCCTCCAAAGTTACTTACTAAATTATAATGAGGGGCTATTTCATTTTCCATTCATCTGTCTCAGGGAAATAAACACAGAAAAATCAGAATTAATTCATAATCTCCAGAAAACATTGTTATTTATAATGCAAGTGTAAGTATTTTCGTCCTATGTTACTGCCTCACAGCCCTTCCAAAGAACACTTGGTGAGTGTCTCTGATGTTACACTAAAACTTAACACTCAGGAAAACTGAGCTGATCAGGAAAATATTCTGTTAAGTATACTCATGTGCCCCAGAACAATCATTTTTCTATTAGAATAGCAAAATACACCCAAAGCTGGGAATTTCCAGCTATACACCATCCACAGGTGTCCGGATTTGTGTGCGCATATATATGTAGCCTTTTGGTCCCCCCTTTAATGCCGAATTTGCTGGTGGGTAGATGGATAATGACTGCTCATATCTGCAGGTGCTTTGATACGTATACTACAGAGAGATTTCAGTAAAGGAACTTGCCTGCAGAGGCTAATTTTCAAACACTTCACGCAAACTGTGAGTTTTTGCAAGTCTACTCAATGTCCTCAGCTATGAGAAGAGTGGTTGAAAACTGACCTAGCTGCGTGAACATAGCACGGATGAGGCTGAGAGTGTGTCCTTCTAAAAATACTTTCCTGGGTCAAAAAAAAGGGAACTGAGTCCTGAAGTGTTGTGCACCAGGACATTAGTGATTTCCCACTCGTGGAAGTTCTCTGTCCAGAGAGAAGGATTCAATGGCCCCTTTTGCATTTCTTCTTTGTGAGTACAGCCCTGTGCCAGGTTTTTCTGGTCCTACAACTGGCCACTACTTCCAGCCCCTATTATCTGCTCCAGAGGTATCAGCTCTCTGAGTAGAAGCATTTATTTCTTACATCAGTGACATGACATTTTCTGGAGGTTTTTTTTTTCCATTTAAATGTTCCTCAGTTTTCCTCTAAAATGCATATTCATTTTTCTTACATTTTGAAAGGAAGGCTTGGCCCCTCTTCTTTATCACCTAGAAAGATTAAATTAGATTCTCCACTGATAGTAGACAAGACATACTTCATATTCCAGAGGCAATCTGACTACAAGACCTGAACCGAGCAAGAGTAATTCAATTCACTTCAGTGAAGCTGCACTAATTTACACCAACTATAAATTAATCTTTTTTTGTGAAATATGTCTAGGCATGACCTTGTGGTATCCAACTGACTAAATGAATTCTGGGCATCATCTCACCCATAAACTAATGCAGGATTTGGGGAACTCCTTTTTCAGGAAATTAGATGAAAATTTGCTTTTTCACTTTCACAGCGTAAGTCAAAGTGCAGCACTGGAATAAAGACAAGGGCAGAATTAGGCCAATGTCTTACATAAGCCACATACTAACGACAATTTATCCATGACGTTCTTAAAACACAGTATGAAGATGAAGATGAAGATGAAGAAAACAGTATTTTTCATAGTATCTTTCTTTCTTCTCCTTGTCTGTTCCCTTTTTCTCACAGTAATTCTTTTATTATCTTCAGAGATGGTTTGTTTCTGTAAAACAACTCGCTCTCTGTACTTTATTGAATATTAATATGAAATACCACAGAATGTGAAAGATCCAGGAGGCTACATAAAAACTATGAGGCTGTAAGAGAGATCTTTGTAACCCTTTCTTAAGCCACTTGGGTTCACAGCTCTTGACAGGAGAACCACTACAACCTCAGGGAGTCCATCTTGCTGTTGAACCAGGGTGCTCTTCTAGCCAGGCAAGGGAAGGCAAAAATGATCACGGGCAGTTTGCTGGAAGGGGTGCTCCATTTCACCCAATGAACTGGGTTCAGGCCAATCAAACCAGGCTACGCCATGTGGCCTTCAGTTTCTTTACCGTCACCATAGAAATCCATATTCATCGGCTTGTTCAAATGGAATGTTGCTGTGCTGTTTGAGATTGCAATGGCAAAAGCACCAGTTGGCATGAAGCTGCTTGGTCTTCCTATGCCAACATGAAAAGGCCATTGTCAGGAGCATTCAGGGGAACAGGGAAGATTCGTAGAATCCCAGAATGCTTTGGGTTGGAAGGGGCCCTCAAAGGTCATCTAGTCCAACTCCCCTGCAATGAGCAGGGTCATCCTCCACTAGGTCAGGTTGCTCAGAGCCCCATCCAACCCAACCTCAAACGCTTCCAGGGATGGGGCATCTACCACCTCTCTGGGCAACCTGTGCTAGTGTTTCAGCATCGTCATTGTAAAAAATTTCTTCCTTATGTCTAGGCTAAATCTCCCCTCTTAGTTTAAAACAATCACCCCTTGTCCTGTCGCAACAAGTCCTGCTAAAATGACTGTCCCCATCTTTCTCATAAGCCCCCTTTAAGTACCGAACCGTACATGCTGTATACTCTTTAAAAAAAAAAAGGAATAAAATTCAGCCACACCTGACTTACTGTCCCTTTTCTGATAAAACATTGAACCAACATCTCCTCTGCCTCTTCTACCTGACAAATGAGAGTTCTTTAAAGTTAATAACTGAATATATTTGCCTTAAGCTACCCTAACTTCTTTTTAATCAGGGAAATAAAGCACTTATGGAAATTAAGGCAAAAATCAGTGTATAAAAATCAGCTTATAAATTAGTTTGTCTGTACTGTCAATTATTTTAAAAACATTTTTGGTTGCTTAAATTAATTCCAATTTGATTTCAAGATGCACACTGCCACAGAATGAAATTCAGGATATCAGTTTTTTTTCTCACCACTATTGAGTTTTACAGTCATATCTTTTCTCTTTATGTTTTTCTGCTTGTCTTGAGTCATCACTAATGAAAGTTCTAAATATAGGTATGACTAACAATGCAAACTTTAGAAACTGTATGTAAACTACCACAAGAAAAACAGATCAGAGAGTTATGCTCACCAGAAATTCAAACAACTGTTGCCAACCACTACATGTAAGTAATGATTACTGCATTTTTTCTCATTAGCAAGGCAGCTGTCATATAGCTTACGGTTTGGACAGAAAGAAATAAGTTAGCATATTGCTTAAGAGCTGTCTGCTATATCCTTAAATGTGACTCTTACTGCATTTTGCCAAAAATATGCAAGAACATAAAATCCTTCATTCTGCAGAATAATAAATGTCATGTTTCCATTTCCCAGTGTCTTGTCAGATCATTTGAGATAATCAGGATCAAATAAGACAAGCACAATGAACTCAGGACCTCAGACTTCAGAGCAGTGGTTTTGACACTGTCAAAGATAAGTGACAAACTGAGCAAAGACTATATGCCTAGTACTGTTGCTGAATCCATCACAAGGATACAGTTTCTATCTTTTAGCCACAGCTTTTGACAAGAAGCTACCAAAACTACCTAAGAACTCTGCTGTCAGACAGCAACACTTAAAGACTGTGGCAGACATATGGTGAGGACCAAAAGTAATTAGCTTGCATGCCCAAGTAGAGGCATCTAAATCAGACTGGCAACCAAGCATCCCTTTACATGTTTTGTGCTAAAGGACACAGATCAACAACCAGTACCGAGAATCTCACTGAAGTAATAATAATAATGCTGATTTTACCTGTGGATGAGTAATGCAAAAGGAAGTGCACCGCGGAGCCCCTTTTCTGCAGTGATCCTCTGGCACTAATTCCCCCATAGTCAGTTCCATCTTCCCCACTGTCTGACAGCACAGAGTATGTGTGTGTTTTCAACAACTGGTACATTTAAACACACGAGTTATCTATGGTGAAAGCCATTCCTGCACAATTGCAATACATTGATTATTTCTAGCATGTAGGGTAATTAAGTATTCCGTGTTATTAGATGCAACGTATTATCACCAAATTTTGTGAAGAAATGTGTAAAACAGTAATGTGAAAACAACTTGATCAACATCCAATCAGTGGCGACACCATAGTTAGTGAACTCAGTGATGCTGAACTTAGCAGCGTTCTACCATCTTGCGTGGACTTTCGCTGGAGTCTTCTGTTCTGTCCTAACTTACTCTCACCGTATCCAGCACTGCAGTATCTGAACCCATAAGGCTAGCTTTGTAAAAATCTGTCATCTTGAGATGAGATACTCAGTGGGATTTTCGAAAAAGCTTATGTGTTTTTTTACCTTGGCGTTTATAAAACTGCCACATTGATGAGAACGATTGCCCAAGTTTTGCTATACCATATGGTCCATGCGCTGTTAGGAGGCCATCTACTGTGTTTCCTTGTTAGTCATTCCACTACATATTGCGTCCATCTGCAATTCTCATATGTAGTTTCACTGTAATTGCCCTTTTCAAAGTAATGCGTTTCATTCTGCTTTTTGCTGGCTTGGGATAATGTTCTTTCCAAGACTTAGAAGGCTTCACCATATACTTTTTAAAAGTCCTAGCAGTACCATGCTGAATGGTACAGCAGATGCATATGCAGAGCGCACCTGCAATGGAAAGGAAGAAGGGGATTGGTGTGTCCACTTTAGGGTTGGAAAGAGCACATTGCTCTCCTTGGTTTCCTCCCCTTGAACCTGACTTCAGCGAAGCGTTTCAACTATGCCAGAGATGCAAAGGATCCTCTTAGCCACTCCACCACAATTCAGAAAGTCTTGTTCCAGCTCAGTGCCTCCTGAGGAGTCTTTAACAAAATATTCCTCATTCACTACCTCACTGCATCATCAGAACTCCTGGAAGCAGTGGTACAAGCAGGATTCATGAAATGCTGGAGCTGGGAACATAATATTATTCTGGAGCCAAATAACTCTGTGCTGTGATCACACCACATGCTCCAACCTGGGCAGGAGCAGCCAGAGTGAAGGTCGGACACTGCACTCTGGTGTCAGCGGAGCGAGCAGGAGGCACCTTCCTCTGCCAGCACTCTACAAATCCTCCAGCACAGTACTGGCTTCCAGGATGATTCGAGGCTGACATGATTTGTATTCCCTTAAAGACTTCATTACACATATTGCTCATTTAACCTTTAAAAAAGCTGGAAGAAAGTGTGCCAATGGATTCTGACTGATAAATATCTAAATTAAGAAAATTTAATTAAAAACTGTCGTAAATGTCAGCTAATCTGTGGATGCTGTGACAATTACGGTTGTAGCTCTGAACTCATTTCAAAATGGACGAGGATGTCCTTACACAATTTTGTACCGAATTATTTTTTTCCTTCTTGGTTTAAGGAGAAGAGTCAGTTTTGGCTCCCATTTTATTGTCCAGTAAAAAAATATTGAACAGAAATCTTGGAGAACTTCCTTGCATCTTGTTACTACCAGGTGAAGCTGTCTGGAACAGTGGTTTATCTGTAAAGCCATTAAGTGGGTTTTGCCAGGTAAAAGGTGGGAGGTGAGGAGGGAAGGAAAGATATGTGCTAAGTTTCAAAGATCAATGCATTTTTTTTCAGCTTCTATTCAGCCCACATTGTGCTGTTTCAGTGAAAACACCATCAGCCCCTATGTTACTTTAGTGCACACCAGTTATAGCTACTTAGTGGGGAGCACAGTTTGATGAATTTAGCATAATCGTGTTGGCTGACCTTTCCATGCTGGAGACATGATTTCATTTCTGTTGTCTGAAAATGAGCACCAACAAGACAAGTTATTTCCATGTCCCAGCTGGAATATCACAGTGCTAACATGTTTCCAAATATTTATCTGTACAATGCTAATACTTTCAGGTCTATCTAAGAACAGTAACACTTCTTTCCTTTCTGCTTTCTTCATGTACCAGCAAAGAGTCAGTTTATTTTGCTCTGTTTTTTCCAGTCGCTGCAAATATCAAACCAAAAAGAGTGCTGCTTGGAACAGCGAGGTAGGAAAGCTCTCAGAGATACATTTGCAAACTGATGCAGAAACTGGTTCAAGAACTCTTGTCCCTGCAAGCTGATGCCTCCCTCCTTCCTCCCCTCTTCCTGTATGCAGCACCAACCAGAGGAGGGCTGCACTGGCAGAGGAGGATGGTGGGTGGCAGGGTCTCGCTGCTCTTTTCAAATGTCAAAGACATTTGAAACCTTTCTCTGCTGTCAGAGAACAGACTTGGGTCTAAGGAATGCTTACGATTTTATTGCTTATTGTTGAGATAGTCCAAGGCAGCAACTAATCCTGCTCCCAGTGAAACCAGTGACACATGTACAATTGAACCTATGGAACAGATTCCATATAAGGTGAAATAGTACAGCTAATAGGCAAATGGATGTATAAAAACTTGTGGTTTGAGTCAACCCTGTTTTGTGACAAGGAGAGAGAACAAGGACCATGTTTCTCTTTTTAAGTCCAACTTTCAGGTCTTCACGGGTATGATTATCTCAGAGACAATTGCTTTCTGCCTTTTCTCCTGGTACCTCTTGTGCAGAGGTGAGCAATCTTCTTTTGCAGTTTCAGTTAAGGATTACTATAGCAGGTAAAATATGGAAAATCATGGATGAGTTATGTTGATTTCTATTTACAAACATATTTTTCAGCTTTGCCCATGGCTTACTCTTGAGACTTTATTTCTTTAGTCTTATGTCCTACTATTGTTCACACCCCCCAACTAAAAATAGCTTCTGCCTAGAAAAAAAGCTGCTAGCTCTTCCAGATCTAGCTGATAAACTTCCCAGCTGATTTCAGGATCTCTTCAGACCATGTTTTTCTCTATACTCTTGCTAACACTGCCTTCCTTACCATTTCCCACGCTTTGGGCTTTTCCTGGGAATATTATGACCTTGCACATGGTCTTTCTGTCCACAGCTGTGCCCTAGCCCAGACCCATTGCCTCAGGAAGGCATTTCTAGGCAGGAGTTCCTGCCAGAGCTGGGACGTGGTTCCTGGTGGCCTTCAATGCACAGCCAAGAACAGGCCTCTGTGACAATACCAAGTGGGTCTCACTCAGGTCTTGGGAAAAGAGCAGCGAGACCCTGCCACCCACCATCCTCCTCTGCCAGTGCAGCCCTCCTCTGGTTGGTGCTGCATACAGGAAGAGGGGAGGAAGGAGGGAGGCATCAGCTTGCAGGGACATCAGCCAGGGAGAAAAATCTGCCCCATGGTTACTGATATCTCCACATGCTTCCCAGTTAGGCATGCAGGAAATCCTAGTGCTGTGAGTAAAACTCATTTCCTTCTTCAAAACCTGATTCCACGGAGCAGACCCATAGAAATTGAGGGGCCAATTTATAAGAATAAGCTCTGGCCATGTTAGTAACAACTTTTAACATTGAGCTGTAATGAGGTCAACTCAAATTGAAATGTGTGTAGCCTCAACTCTTACTGTCTGAATTTCCATAGAGACTGTCTTGCATTCAACAGAGTAGAACAAGTGAATTAGACTAAAAATCACCATTCTTTAACATTAATTTGCACACATTTTCTTGCAATGCCTTCTCCCTCTTTGGAAAAAAAAAATTGTTTTCCCCATCAACAATTGTTTTCCCCATCAACAACGTTGTTTTCATCAACATTCACACGAAGTCACTGAGCTGATTCCTTTGCACTCACAGCCAGCAACAGAAACGTCAGGTGATCCGCACATTCTCCTATCTGCAAGATGTTTATCATATTGCTCCTGTATAGCCTGTGTGCTTTTCTGCTGAGCTGGACACCCAACATTGTCTCTCCTAAAATATTTGTGAGTGCTACAGGATTTTCTAGGG
>NW_010430764.1:53132-56257 GCF_000710305.1 Buceros rhinoceros silvestris
GGGCGAGATTTAGTCAAATTTAATCCGAGTCACTTGGTGCAGCTCCATTTGTTAAGAACAGTTCCTGTGCTGAGAAGAGCCTGTCACTGTGTTTTGCCTCACAATGTTGCAGAAGACAATAACAACAACATTAAACTCAATACCCTTAAGGGGCAGTTCTAGTCAAGGGTCACATTTTCCTTCATTCCAATTAACCTACTTGTCATATTGGATGGTAGATGCACTCCACAAACTGCCCTCAAGTGCTTCTCATGCTCTTTTAGTAATAGAAAGTGGGGAGAAATAAAACAGTTCGTGCTTTGCTGTTTGACTTGTCCTTGGTTTTGTGTCTTATTGGGAAACCTGAATGAAATGAATACTGCTGTAAAGATTTTAAGGGTCTGAAAGCATAAACAAGCTTTTGACTTGTGCTGGTACACCTGAAACAGAGGTGCTGGCAACACCAGTCCTGGGGTGAAAAGGGACGAAGGAACCTTGTGCTCCCCTCCAGATTTCGCTCAATTCATCTGCTCCCATGCCAAATAAAGAGTAAATAAAAATTTGGCTAGACTGCCCCTTCTCCAGCATAATGTTCGATACAGCAGCGTGGTGTTACATGGGAAGAAGAAAAGAAGTCACTTAGGTGATACACTGAAAAGATCTACTGGACCATGCTGTGCCAGGCCCTGTGGGCATCGCCATCCCTTCCTGGTCCTGCCCAGTTCCCTGGGGCTCCCTCTACCCTGCTCAAAGACCAGAACCCCATGTCAGAGCCGCAGGGCCATCAGCCCCTGCAGCAACGCCACAGCTGCCCGCAGCCCTGTCCTGTTCAGCCATGGGCACTGCTGAGCCAGGGCCTTGGCCCATCCCCATCCCCAGGAAGGTGCTCAATGCCTGGGGCTGCCCCAGTGTGTCCCAGAGCTGAGAGCTCTTCTTCGGATGGCAGAGGAATCCCATTATCACCAGTTTTCATGACAGGATGGGCAAGTAATTTATCACTTTCTGCTTCCTTACAATAACGTGCTTTTCTGAGATTTCTTAGGTTATTTTTCACATTTGCAAGTTTTAATTTTAGACTGTTCTCCAGCAACTTCATCAAATGCTCTATAGCTGTTTACCCTGGACTGGGCTAAGGTGTTCCTTTGAGGTTCTCCATGGCTGTTTCTAGGTGGGCAGGAAAAGCAATACACAGATTTGTACACAGCACACCCAGAAGTATGGAGAACACTGTCCTAGAGAGTATATTTGCAGCTACCCTGTTTCTTCCAGGTTTGCATTCAATTTCCAAATCCTGTGTTTGTGCTAGAAAAAATATTCCCTACTTTCTGGATCTGGTTCACATGGTATCCATTAAAGGCTTGTACTCATTTTCAGCTAACTTGTCCCATAATGCAGGCAAGAATTCTTTTGTACCACTATTCCTCCTTCCTGAACTGAATGTATTGTCTTTTGGGTAAGAGTTTGATCCACTTGTTGGAGATCCCTCATTCACTGCTTTCTTTTACATGCCCAGTGAAGCACTCCTGAACTATGCAAGTCAACAGAGAGAGAGGTGCCTGTGGAAACCAAAGCTCTCCCTTTGCTTGGTGCGCCAGTGGCCTGTAAGCTATGTTTTCACCAAATCACCACCTTCACTGTTTTTCCTGAGAAATAGCACAGATTGAGCTGAAAGACATGTTGCCACTTCATCACTGCCCCTGTGACAGAAGGAGACAGTGGCTACATGAATGTGTGCTGGCATCTCATCCCCCACTCGCCACACCTCGCCACTCGGCCTCCACCATGCTGCCATGCGGGAGTGTGGTCTCAGCCTGGCCCTGAGGAGTCCCTGCTTTGCTCTCATTGTTATCTCAGAGCAGCCAGCACTATCACTGACACCTTTGGTACCTTGGATTGTTTTTAACAACATGCTCTGTGCTCCTCAGACATCTTTATGAAGATTACCAGTTTAAGCAATTAAATTATGAATAAATTTCACCTCTCCACAGTCTCAACGGGAAAGTTTGTGTCTTTTTCTCATCCAGTTAGAACAAGCATTGCAGCAGGAACAGCGAGCCGATGTGAGCTCCCCGTATGCCCTTCTCTGTTGATTTCTCTCTTGCTCATTTTTGTGTGGAGTTTGGCACTCTTAAGATTTCCAAGCTACAATTTCTTTGTTAACTTCTGCTCCTTGAGTTAACTAAACGCTATAAAGCACCTGAAATGCCTCAGAGGCTTCCACTGTCAATAGTGAGATGAGCTTTCCACACATCTTCATTTTCCTGGGAACACTTCACTTGCAGATACTGAATAAAACACAACTGTAACTTTCCTTGGTTTTTTGTTCTGTTTCCAGATAGTTCTGGGTTCAGGTGAAGCTCCTAACTGCTCCAATAATCCATAAAAAGAAATACCAAAAACCAAAACAACAACAAAAAACCAACACCCCCCCGCCCCCAACAAAACAAAATGAACCTTGATACTGTGAGATGTTGAGACATCTCTCTGAAAGCAATCACTGTGCTGCAGCCAGGAGATGCACTGATATTCACAGACAGAAGAGACTTGTGGTTTTCCACCATTGTGAAAGACACTCATCTCCTTGCTGGATCTGCAAGGAGCAGGAACTCTGGAGGCCTAGACAGCAGCAGTTTGCCGCGCTTTTTCTTTTTGCTTTTCCCCAAGCTGCATTTGGACTCTCCTCCTCACTCCCTGCCAGCTTTCCTCTTTTACTGCATCCCTGACCATCACTTGTTCTTCTATGCTCTAGGTATTCTTGATCTTAAATCATAATGTCCAGCAAATTGAGTTTTGTCTTGAGTGTAGCCCAAGCCTGAAATATTCCTTTACAGAAGCAAATTAGCAGCTAGTAAGCAAAAGGATATGGGGATCTCCCCATCTTCACCCTACAGATGGCTGATGAGCCCTGACAAGCAGTGCAAAGCACTAGGCAGTCATAAGGACAGGAACCTGCGGGGACACCCATCTGCAAGTAGCTCCTTCCCAAGTGGCTTGCAGGTGACCTGGCGTCATGCTGGGGCAGCAGCGATCTGCTCACTGCAGCTGTTTTCTTCCATCCTTCGGCTAGGTGTGGGTGAACGACTGCCCTACACCGTCTTCCCCCTCCTCATGGTGTGGAGTGGAGGGGTGCCCCCGGCAGGTTTCTC
>NW_010430764.1:56330-57377 GCF_000710305.1 Buceros rhinoceros silvestris
TCCCCCGTCTCCCCCCTCCTCAGGGGGGGGGGGGGAGGCCTGCCACAGGCAGCTTCCTCTGATGAATTGCCAACTGCTTGAAAAGGGTGAACACAATTTCCTTGGAAGAAAAGTTGCTTATCAATCTTGCAAGGTCACCAGGGAAAGCTGGGGGCCGTGCTTTGTCACCAACTCCTTTTCCTTCTGGGGCTTCACCTGGAGCTCTGGGGCTCAGCTTGCCTTGAATGTGAAACCCATGCAAAGTTACTCTGATTCAGCAAAGCATGTGCACACACACAGCCATAAACATGCTGAATTTTAGGAATACAGCACTGAACTGCTATCTAGTATTCATCCAGCCTGTCAGGGCTCCTTGGGTGTGTAACCTCCAAAAATGGCCAGAGAGGAAGGGTCTGAGCTGGAAACACATTATCCTTCAAGGTCTGGAATTTCAAAAGACTGAATTATTGTATGATAATAGAAAACATCTTCCTCTCAGGCAGAAATCTGGGAGTAATCAATATGGATCTGCCTTGCCAGTTGTTTCCACAGAACACGATGTTTTTACTGTCTGCTTGCAAGCAGGATGAGGGAAAGGGCCAAGCAGAGGCTCACGCAAAGGGGAGATCCCACCAGTCAGACGTCAGCGTGGTGCTTGGCCCCAGCCCACCGCCACAGGGAAAATCCTCATGGCTGGGGGCCCAGCTGTGAATGAGTAGTCTTCTTATCTGGCTCATGTCTTGAACCCATACAGTATATCCTGACCCTTGATATTCAGCTCCACTTCCTAAGGAAGTGTTAAGTTGCCTGAGTTTGTATGAGCACAAAATCCCAACATCTCTTTCATTACAGGGACCTAATCAAGAAGGCAAAGTGATGTCCATAGTGATAATTTATTTCTATCATCACTTCCCCAATTTTTTCTCTCCAGTGAAACTATCTAGTTATTCTCTGACGGATAGAGTGATAATAGGAAGGTGGTTGTTTTTTTTTTTTTGAACTATGGTGCTATTTAAGATCAGAAGACTTCACATCATAAACCATCATTAAAGTGTGAGTTCAAGGTAG
>NW_010430764.1:57559-63497 GCF_000710305.1 Buceros rhinoceros silvestris
ATTAATTCTGCTCGTTAACTACAGCCTCAAAATATGTACATAGAGTCTGATCTCACTTCTGCTGTAGAAGGTTACATCTGAAAAATTATTCTTTTCCAGTGGATTTCCCAATGATAAGGGAACGTGGAAAGTTCCTCATGTTACACACCAATGAACACAAAGTCATTGCAGGAGGAACACTCTACATTGTAAGTCTTTTGGTGTGTGCAGTAACTTCTTGTCAAGGCAAGGACTTAAATAAATTAAGGTCCAATATTAAATAATTTCAGTAATTGAAATGTATTAGATTGAAAGTGGGTTTCTTTTCTTTTTTTTTTTTTCTTTTTGTTCTTGTTGTTTTGCTTTGCTTAGTTTTCTTAATGTAATTCTTCTCACTCTGCCATCCACCTCAGTGCTTGAATTCTGGAAAGCCCCAGTTCTTTACAGTTTACCAGAGCTAATTCCAATCTCAGTCCTTCTTGCTTTCTTTTCACAGAGGAATTTGCACAGTGGGACATTTTTAATATAAGGCAACTTTGATGCAAAAAAGCAATTTATTTTTCCAGCAGCTTTCAGTATTCCCTTTGCTCTAACTGAAGGTGTAGCATAGCATCCTCATAATCAGCCTCTTCTTTCTATTTGGTCCTACAAGAAAGACTATGCTTGTGTTCGCCTGCAGTCATTAAATGAGCATGGTTGTGTGCACGTGAGAGAAAGAGGAAAGAAACCAACATCTGTCCTACTGATATACAACCCTATTAGCTGGGCCCTTCTCTCTTCCCCTGCGTGCTCGTTCACACGGCTTTCCTTATCTCTCCAGGGATTACCCACATCATGTTTCCACACTCTGGCAGCTCCTTGGGACAGGGACTTCATCCTGTATCCTGAAAAGCATGCCACCACCATCATCTAGCCATTCTGCAAGCAAAGTGATGAAGCCTGCCCTCCTATGGACATAAGGGGAAGGGTGAGAAGGAAAGAGAGGCGAGAGCAAATCAAGCGGCTCTCAGCTATGCCCTGCAATGGGGAAGGGAGAGAAGGGTGCCTTTAGAAAAATGAACTCACAGAAAGGTTTCAGAACTACTCAGGCTAATAGCTAAAGCTTATGATCACCAGAAATTTGATTCAGCACAGTATATTTGGTATTCACCCTTGCCTGCGTCAAAAATGTTGCCCCCAGTTTAATTTTTTATCTTGTGCCATCTCTTAAATGCTTGTTTCATAGGTATTTGTTTCCATCTTATGGCCTTAATGCCTATTGGAAATGCAGCCTTGAGATAAACTTTCTCACAGAAGTGCCTGACTTTGTTGTACGCTGCAGTACATGTAGGTGGCCCTGACAGCATTAGTTCTGCACTGGTACACTGTCAAACTGCCTACAGAAAGTACTGCGGAAAAAAACTACATCTGCTAAATGAAAAAAAAATCCTGATTTGAGTATTTATGTGACTATTCAACTCCATTTTAATGTTCTCTTCTCACATGTGAGTTTTGAAAACAAAATCTTACAGCAGCAGTTGAATTTGACCCTGGCTTTGGCAGTCTGAGACCAACTGATACTGTTTAATGTGCCTTTCAGACTTCTCATCTTATATCTCAGACTCCTCTGACCTGCTCAAAACTCAAGCAAAGCCATGGTCTGACTGATTCTTTGGTCAAAACTACCTGAGATAACATATTTCAGCCTGAGGATAAACGTGAATGTTTCTCCAGCATCAAGGGCTGTTTTTGTAAACCTAGGCCAAATATTCATTTTTAGTAACGACACTAAGAATCAAGGAATTTTGCAATGAAAGGTACACACTGCTCACACTATATGGATAACTTAAACAGCTTCTGTAGGGTCAAATTCATGTCTGATTCAGCATTTACGCAAAGTTTCGGAGCCTAAACGGATCGGTCATAGCAGTGTTTCAGACTGGGGAACTGGGAGTGTGTCTTGGAAGGCAGATAGGATACTCCTTTTCTGTGGCATGGGAAAGACCTAAGTTGTTCATAGACTTCTTTCAAGCTCAAAAATGAACACAAAAGCTTTATGTGCTGGGGAAAAACGGCATAAGAGGTTTCACACTCCATGACTTGCATGCCTGCTCGCACTCCATGACTCTGAGGTGTTTGGGGCTGGTTTATATATCCTCCAAAGGTAAGGATTGCGCACAGGACACTATCACCTCCAGAGGAGTAGACAGACTACTCAGTCACTCATGTTCTCATGAGGCTGAGGGATTTGCATTGTCCTCAGTCCCTTTTTCATTTAACAAGCAGTGAAGAGATATGGTTACCAACACACACAGCCAACTCAGAGTGGCCAACAAGCAACCAGCAGCCATATATATATAAACAAGTCTTTACATCTCGGCTGTGGGATCAGGGTAGGTGCGTGCAGAGTAATATCCTTGCTATCTTTTCTCTCTTCTCCCTGGAGGGTGTATTTTTATGCAGCAGGGGTAGTGGGAAATACTTTGCATTTCTCATCTATTGTTTTCTCCAGTCGCTGTAATGTTGCTCATTATTTCTTCTCACTTGACTGGAAATCTCCGGTTGGCAGAAATGTAATGAGAAATTTGCTCTTGTGAGGGCATTAGGTAAGAAAAAAATATTGTTTTCAAAAAGGCCTCATAGATGAGATCCTGAAACCATGTTTGCATAGCTTTTAATGTTTTGCCACATTGTTTATCCTTAGTGAAGTGTAAAACTGAAGCACATCAGTGTTGCCTAGGAATTAGCATGAGGCAGCTAAGACAATTCGTTAGTATTCATTTCTTCTCTTACAGAATTTGTGTGTATTTGTGTATGGAAAACTAGAGCAAACTTTTCAAAACAGTACGATTATTGAACTGCACTGGCACCATGTTTTTCTTTTGACAGAAGGAAATGTGTCTCAAACTTGTATAAAGACTAATGTCCTTGTCCCTGCTTTTACTATAACTCATTGTTTCTGCTGTGACACTGACAAAATTCTTATGTCTCTAAAGTTAATATAAAATACAAGGAAAATAATGTATGTCTCTGTATTGCTCTCTCTTTAGAGTTCCAAGCGTTTAACTTAACAAAATGCTATTTAACATGTCTCAAATCCAAAGTATTTTTAGAAACATAACAAATAATAGCATTAGCTTAAAACTGCTGTTCCAATTTGTGGTTGGTTCATTTTCTTGGCTAAACTAACGTATGAAGTTGGTATCACAGCTAGAATTACAAATGAACACAGAAATGCATAGCCAAGCTCTATTATGTTCTAGTAAGAATAAAATAAAGAAAATCTGAAATAAATATTGTCTGACTTTTATATTCATTTCATTGATTCTCTACTTACAGAAATGTAGAATTCTACCACAGTCTGGTTTCAGTTTTCAGTCCACTGGTTAACTTGGATCAAATACTGATGAAAAGCTCTGGGCTAGCGATCGTAGACTCAAGTGGATCAGATTCTGGCACCACTCACATCAGTGGGAATTTGGCCTCCCAGAATCCAAACTTCATGTATCTTCGCAAAACAGCACCCAGGCAATAACTGTGTTGTCTTCCCTCCTGGCATCTTGCTTCCTTTCTATCAGGTGGTCTGAAAATCATGATCCTGGTTCAGAAACCTTTCCTGGACATGGTCCTTGGTTACTCCCTCTCAGCACGAGTTTCGCACCTGAATGAATCATGGAAGCATGCTTGGCTATGATCAGGAGACTAACCCACAAGTTCTTGCACTGAGTCCATTAATCAATTTCCAGCAAATTACCTTGACATCCCTCAGCTGTAATGGTACATCAAATCGAAGTTTAAATGGTGGCCAAGGTGTGAAAGTGTTTGTGGCCTCTGATGCACCTCTTGAACATGGCAGAGCTCATATGCATTCTCAGCTTGCACGCTGGGACATGTCGCTGCAGCAGCATGTCCTTCTGAGAGCATCCTAGTGGGCATCGCAGGAATGGTGTTGGCTTTTAGAGCAGATGCACATAGAAATTGCATTGAGGGACGTTTACACCAACTACTTTTAGGTATTGCACTCAGCTGCTTAAGGCAGACACTCCTTAGCCTGGCTGCATGTCCAGAGAGGGAAGCTTCACTTCACCTTGAAGGAAACCAAGAGCTGCTTTGCCACAAAAAACCCCCAGTGTTGTTAACTGGGGACGATCAGGATAGTCCCTCCTAAAGTGCACTCCTGATCTGAACTGAAATACCAATTTAGTTCACCCAGACACTCTGCCAAAAAATGACTCACAGCATCTGCTCTGAGCTGCTCTCTGCTAGTCCACTGGCTGAAGAGGAACGTAAGGGAAACTATGCCTAAATGTCATTGGCCTGAGCTGGCACGAGCTATCCTTCCTGTCTTCCCTTCCTTCCCTGCCCTGCCACCCCCCACATAACTAAGAAGATTCCTCCGTTTCAGCATTTTGTAAATGAAGAAAAAGTTTTAGTAATTGGTTTGAAAGTCTTCTCCTGTCATCTGTAGTCTGTATTTTGTGGTGAAGGTATCTGGTATCCAGCTTTTCCAAGTCACAGTGATATACTGTAATTAGGATGTACAGTAAAAGTTAGAGTTAGGTTAAATAAAACTCACTTTTAGCTCTTGATTTTTTTTTGGCAAAGTTACAATGGGAAATCAAAGCCTCCATTTCCCAATTTAGAGAAAAGCATGGTAGAGTAGGAGTTCAGAAAAAGAGTTTCTGAATTCTTTCTTTTTTTTTCCTGTGGAAAATCAGAGAAGGAGTTGGGTATTTGGGACACAAATACTGACTCATTGTGTACTGTCCTCATTTTCCCCATCCAAAGTGCAGTTGGGAAGAAAAGCTCTAGTGGGCTCACATGCTAATTTTTGTCATTGTCTCTTTACTTGCACGGATTTTTCAAATATTGACTAGCCTTTGAACTCTACATACTTAAAACACCAGCTGTGGTTTTCACTTAATCAGACACCCCTTCAGATTGTGTCAACATTATGAAGGAGCCTTGCAGCTACTATGAACATTAGAGACTATCAGTATCTTAATACTCTTTTGTACTACTAGAAATATTGTGAGGAAGGTCAGCTGTTGTTCGCTGCTTCACATGGCTTTCATGGCTTTCAGTTTTCCTCAGGACCCGTAGGTATTAATTGGTATGGAATTGAATTTATTCTCAAGCATGCACCTGCTGATCACCTGTATGTCGAATACTCCAGATCAGCTATCCCCTTGAGCTGAGCCTGAATTGAGAAGCTCTTTCTGAAGGCAGCGTCAGAGGCTGAGGAGGCCACAAATTCCTTCCCTGTCCACTCCTGCCAACAGCAAACTCACAATTCATTTTCCTTCTGCAGTTCATCTCTCTTCTCAGCTGCCTGACATTTGGCCTGCTTTATTTACTCCTCGTTGTTCAGGGAGCCTTTTTGTGCTTTTCATGAAATCTCCCCAGGTTTCTGATTATGCTCTATGGGCAAAGAAGCAAAATACAATTCAAAGTTGGCCTGCTGTGAAAACTCTTACGTATCTGCTGACAGGAAGAAAAATGATGCAATGTTGTAGCTTGTGTGGATTTTTGAAATGGAGAGTTGTGTGCATTTTTTGATGTATATAATCTTTTTCCTTCTACACAGTTTCACACAGAATACTCTTGCTGCCAAGAGTAGTCTCAGCTCACCTGAGAAGAACAAAATAGATTACCTTTGCAATCTAACAAAGTTTCAGTCACCCAAGAAGAAAAAAAGAGTATCCTTTTCACTCCAGCAAAATCAAAGTACTCCAGTTTAAATAGACAAGGAAAATTATAATAGTAATAATAATAAAAGTAAATTTTTACCTTTTTTGACTAACCAAGATTTTGGCAATGAAAGTAAACATTATCTAGGGTGCTGGAGGAGGCAGGGAGAGTGAGAAGGGTCAGAGCTTTACCCTCTGCGAGTGGGAGGGGGTGGATTGTGAGCTGGGGGATTGCAAAAGGAAAGAGATCCAGGGACTCGATGGCGGCTGGAAAAGCAAGACCCCGGCAT
>NW_010430764.1:63534-98560 GCF_000710305.1 Buceros rhinoceros silvestris
GGGACTCGATGGCGGCTGGAAAAGCAGGACCTGTGCATTGGCTCCACTGCTGAGAAAGGAGGGAGAAGAGTGTCACATAGCTGTGGCTCTCAACTGGAGGAGGGTGGTGGAGGGTAAAGGTGAGCTGCAGCAGAGCAGATGGTCAAATTCAGTGACTGGCAAGTAAAAGGCAGAGTAGCTCTGCCAGTGGGGATTGAGCTTTGTATCCCTGTCTTCTGTGGTTCCAGCTTTTCTCCCGCCTACTCAACCCTGCTCCGGGTCTCTCCACCACCTGAAGATCTGCGGGATGTAGAGTCCCGCACTTGCCACCAAGGCACATCAGTGGTGGCAGGTTCCCACGCTGCTCTGCCAGGAGGCATCAGGTGCTTGCAGAGATCCTTGTGTTGGTGCATGACCCTCCAGGGTGCCTGACAGCATCACTGCCATGCTGTTGCAGCACGACCACCAGCCCACACTGCAACAGCCACTTTGTGCAAAGAGCCTTCACCCATCAGCTGAGTGTTGTTTAATTCTTAAACTTATGTGTACTTTAACCAGATTCTTTTATTCAGCCTGATGAAAAATATTCTGTTTGATGTTTTCACAGACAGCATCTTAAGGCGTTACTTTGACTTCTCTAGCACTGCCCTTTCCGAAGTCATTATTACTCATTAGGTATATTGTGCAGAAAGGAAAGTAGGTCACGGATGAAAAGCCCCATCTTAGCGAGAGGCACCAATATTGCATAAAGCTATTTTCAACTTTCATGAGATAAAAAATGTTTTCTGTAGGATGAAAGCTGTCACTGCCAACTTACAAATGAATGCCAAGTATGTAAAAACTTTCATTTCGGATTCCCAGGCTTTCATATGTTAAATGCATTGTTTTAGAAATCCGTTTCAAAGATAATTCCCCCTGTATAACCCACACTTGCTGGCTCCCCAGTAGGGTATGTGCCAAGTTAATGGACAGGTACTCAGCTGGTGTAAATCGCTTTTGGCTCCATCAGGACTGGGCCATTTTCACCCCATGAGGATCTGTCCTTAAGAGCCTCCAGATGAGGAGCAATAGAGGAGGTGATTCCAGGTGGTCCTGGAGGCAGGATGACAACCTGGAGTCTGGCTACTGGAAAAACCCCTCATAGCCACTCCCCGTCTATGCATGGCAATGAGAGAGTGGATTGACATCTGCAGTCCAGGATGACCTCTAAAGTCAAGATGTCAGCTTCAGTAGCAGCACCTCAGTGCAAATCATTCTTCCATCACTGTTACTTTGCATCATGTCCTGTTACTTCAAAGGAAGCTTTAATTTGTGTTTGACTGCTCCTCCAACTTCTATTTTTATATTACTTGGAGATGTCAAATAAATGCTTAGACTTTCTGGAGTGATCCTTAATCTCTTTAAATTGGTGGGCATTCCTCTTCTGGCTGTCTGTTCAACAAAATGCTCAGCAAATGCTTCATTTTATTCGATTTCCACAAGGACTTAAACACGTGATTTGAGTAGAAATTAGACTGCACTTGTAGTATGTCCCTTCATCAACAGAATATGTCTGAAGTACTTTCAACTGCTAGAGAAGTAATTAATAAAATTACGCTTTCAAGTTATTACTGCATAAAATAAGTTGACATATATGGCAACAGTAATACTACTACATTTGTTTTGTTGGTGTAAGCACCTTGCTCTACTGTTTAAAGGAAAGTCTGTTAATCTTTTCATTAAAAATCTGGATATTATGCTTGAAATTAAGACTTGTTTTTTCCCATTAAAACAATAGTTTTTAAAAACTAAAATGTAAAATATGACAGCATAAGGGAAGATCTACATTTATTATCATATATTAGAATCATACATTACATTAGAAGTAACAAGCAGCATATGTTTGCAGCCCCAGTTTTTAAAAAAGTCATCCTACAACTAGGGGAAGTTGTTCAGTAAACACTTGGAAGTAGGGTTTGCTACCGTGACAATTTTTTTTGATCAGAGGTAACTTCTACTGCAAGCACAAATGAAAAGTTTCCTGCTCTACATTTTTTTCAATTAGCTCTGGTCAAGGACTAGATCATTTAAATTGAAAACCAAAAGTACTCACTTAAAAGCAAAAACCCCCTACTGAGTAAAAGAAAAATGTAAGAGGATGAAAACTACTAGTTCTAAGATAATCAAAAGACAGGTGACCATACACAATCAATTTAATCACACAAACAGAAATGTTACCTCCTCTGTTTAATAAAACTGTTTAGTTGCTTATAGTGCTATGGCACATTTACTTTGTCCGATGCATAAGCAGAGCTAAGTTAGCGCTACTGAGATAATTCAAACAATAACAAAGTGTTGATTTCACGTATTTTAATTAATTCCATTTTCATTCAAATTGTAAGTAAAAGAAGGAAGCTTCATCTAATAAACAAGAGATGCTTTGTCTGGCATTTCAAAATGAAGTAACTTACAAATTAAGGATCTGAATAAATGTTTGTCAACGATAACTCCACAGATAAATTTGGAAATGGATTTCGTTTACCTTCTAGTCTTTAAAAAATAAATATAAATTCACATCAATTATTGAGCATGGGCCTTTGTGGGGGGAAATATTCTGGAAGTACAAATTTAAAACAAGGGGCAAACGAGAGTTAGCCATTCTCTGTTAATGATTGAAATCATAATTAGAAACAGTTGCTTGAAACACTTGGATTTAAATCAGTATCTACAACCTGTAGATATCCAGTAGTTTGAGTGGATACACCTCTTTCAAGACACACAAAACCAATCACCTGCTATACAATCCAGTGGTGAGGACCATGCATGGGAACCAGGAGACTTGGCGTCTGTTCCTCCTCCTGCTGTAGACCCACTGTCTGTGCCAGGTGAACTATTTCACCTTTCAAAATCACAAGCTGTCCTGGCTGGGACAAGACGTTGAGGTCCATGATCTTAGTAGGCACCCACATCCACCTTGGTATTGAGTGGAGATGAGCCACACTGCTTTAACGTGCATGATTATCTGCTGTTGCTGCACACACCATTTGGTTGATTATCTCATTTGTCATTTGAGAGAAGTTTGAGCTAAACCAGGCAGGCTAGTATATGGGATGTCTTGAATTTTTTTTTTTTTATGATGACAGGGCTGCATTCAGCTTTTCCAAGTGGTCCAGAAAAGATACAGTGCCAGCCAAAAGCAAAGTCAAACAAGTGCAAGGAAATTATTATATTGAAGCGAAATAAGAAATCTTAACTCCAAATATCTGTACTTGTTTGCACATATTTATTTAATGCCTCTACCTACCAAAGAACTATTTTGATTGTCAGATGCTTCCTACAACTAATATGTCATAAAAGATTTCCAAGCTGCAGCAGATTTCTTAACCACTGGCTCTGGATTTCCTAAAAGGGGCTTTTCAGGTGGGAAAATCCAAAACTTTGATGCAGAAAATAATAAGAGAGATGGAAAAATTTGGTACCAAACTAAACCAGTACAAACACAGAAACTCTGATTAAGTTAACAGTGGAAAAAAGTCCTTGCTCAAGTGCTTGATTCCTTGATCAGAATATAAAAATGTTTAAAAAACACAGATTTGCTTGACTTAGTCTTACAAGAAGAAAAAAAAACCACAAGCGAGCCTATACCAAGAGAGGTAAACTAAGAAAAAAGAAAAAGATTCAGAAAGCCAGAAGGTGAAGGTTGCCACTGGTGGCTTTCCATTGGAGCAAGCAGTAAACAGCGATGCAGGGCGGCAAGAGGCACCAGGGAGCTCGGGATGGCATCTCCCTCTGTGCCCAAGGGAATGGGATACATTTCCCTTCCCTGCCACAAGTCCCTCGCTGTGTCTAAGGGGAAAGCTGCGAAACAGCTAAAGGCGCAAGTCTGCAGGTGGGAATTCCCAGTGTTGCATCTATCACGTCTTCTTGGAAAATGAAATGTCAAGTATACTTTGGGCTTTGAGGAGGACATAGAAAGAATGATTTTAAGAGTTAAGTGACTTAATCATAATAGAAATGGGTTTCCAAAAATTATTTGCAGGGTACTTAGGCACACAGGAATTGTAATATGTGTAGCTCTTTGAGTGTAAAAATTCCACATCTATGTAATGCGATTTGTGAGGTCCTCACAATATGAGAGGATGATGGCATTTCAGGCTCTGAGATGTCCTCAGATCTGCGTTTTGGCTTGCAGTGCTTGAACTGCATGCAATGCCTATTTAGAGAAAATGATACGCACAGAGTGTGTCGAATGGACGAATGTGCTAAACCTCTTCCTTTTCAGCGGGTCGGGGTTTATTTCCCGTCAGGTTTGCATTAATGACCCACTGACCTACTTTTCTGATCCACCTGGCAGAACTGTACATCCCTGAAACCTGAGACCTTGTCTGCTTCACAGATTTGTTTTGTTCAGGTTTTGTGACAGAAACCATTAGGAGAGTGACACTGCAGATAAAAATGAAATGTGCTCTGCTCTTTGGCATTGGAAGTGTATTTTTATTTAATTGTGTAAGTGTTATCCATCATGACAGAATTGTCTGTTTCTTTTTTTTTTTAATGACTCTGTGTTTTGTAAGATTTTCTTCTCCCTTCTTCATATTACAAAGAAAAATGAGCTGTGTACATTTATCCAGTGATTTCTAACCAGTGCTGCTGCTTCGCCTGCTGCAGACCAAGAGTAAAGGGAAAAGGCAGACATAATGGATCTGTGAGGAAAAAGCATCTTCTGCCTGTCTTAAATCATCTATTTTACAGAGAAACTTAAATTGCTAGAAATAAAAAAAGCTCCTTGGCAGCTCAACAACTGAATATAAAACAAATCATATTTTTCAGTGAATTGTAAATGTCACTGTCTCGGATAACATTTATGCTTTCATAGAAATAGGAACTTAATTTTCCTCAGTTATATTATTAACTCACTTTGGTGAATCAGATCACCTACATTAAGACAGAAGCAGCTGGTGACTCAGAACAATGATACGTTTAAAGATCAAGCACAGCATTTGCAAGTACCAAGCTGCACGCAGATGGAACTGCTTCTTTGAACCACCAGATAAAGAATGATCTGTTAAAATCCTGCTAAAAATGAGCACCAAATGCTTGTTGTCAGAAGTGACTGGCAGCCCATGTCCCAAGCTGAAATGAGTTTAGGTTTGTCTACATATTCAGCGGGTGCACGGTGACAGCACAGGAGAGGAGGAGGGCTGTGTTGGGCTGTGATGTGATGAGCTGATCGCCATCACTTTATTGTCCTTTTAGAAATTCTTCTAGTTAGAAAAAATAAAAAACTCACTGTTATTGCAATATATTATCTGACACTTCAACTTTTCTGGTTTGCTTACCCTGGTGTGGTACTTGTATGGCCCTGCACCAGCCTAGTGTGCAAACCCATCATGACCATTTAGAAAGTCATCCTTGTGCTATATAAAAGCCAGTACCTTTATCCCAGTTTTTCAGATGAGGAGTTAAGATGGGAGTAAAAAGAATGACTAGACCAAGGCTGCACAGAAAAATGCAGATTCAGCCCAGTGCCATGATCACAACCCTCCTGTCCCCTCATGTCCACACATGTGCACTTTATTTGTTTAAGAGCAAGGAGATGTTGACTAGGATATGTCTACAGCACTTTGTAGGCAGCAGCAGTCTTGCTTTGCCCATGCTCCAGAGCAGCCAGACGTGTCATGTTGTGAATCAAAATCAGAGTGGCCATAACCAGCCTGGCACCAAGTATGAACCCTTCAGCTTTGCTGCGCCTTGGGATATATTAAATTAAGCACTAAACTCATGCAGCTCCAAAGATGCTCAGAGTCCCGCACTAGAAGGTCTTGCTTGCTTCCTTCTATGGACATATCCTTAGCAGGGATGCAGCCCCTTGGGCAGACCGGCCTTACAATACACCAGGAGCTCATTTCCCGTATTATGAGCTCAAATGATAGATTTTCAAAACACTGAAAAAAGTAGTTATCCACCTCAGTCCTGGCAAGTAAAGGGCTAATGGTTGCATGTAAGATAGGTATTGATTATAATTTAATTTCTGCTTGACTCATCTCCACTTTGGAGTAAAGAGATGCTGCTGGTGACAGTGCCAATCTTTTTCCCGCAGTTATATAGCTCAGTTAAAGCAAAGGAGCCCAAAGACTGACAAAAATACTTTGAAAATATGAGCTGCAAGTCTAACTCACACAAAAATATATGTGTGAATGATGATAGCAAATCCGTATGCCAGTAGAAGACTGGCTGATGGTGTATTTCAGAATTATACTGAAATGAAAGGTTCTCTGTTAGTTTAGGGGTTGTGGCATCTAGTCTGCATTTTCATGAATTAGTGGTTTTCACCACGTGACAGAAACATTTTGATATATTAATGAAAGCAATGAAAAACATATGTCGCTGTCAGATTCCAAGATGAAAAAAAAAACTATATTTTCTCGCCATGTATGTTCCAACCATTCCAGCTACATGTATATTCCATTTCATCCTAGCATCCCTTACTCATGAAAGCAGAATGTATCAGAGGGTAGAATGAACAGCTATTTGATTCTGTCCCTGCAGATTGCATTGATTTTTGTAACACAATAAACATTCTTTTCACCAGTATGTTTTGCTCAAAAGATGTTTATACTGCATTTATTAGACTTCACAACTGTTGAGTTTGAAGCTATCTTTTGAGGCAAGTCTGTTAGGGGTTTGTTGTTTTGTTTCTGACTCTAAAGGCTGCCTTGACATGTGGATGATTGAAGTCTTTTTTTAGGGTGCTAATTCTGCGCAAAACAGTTTTTCAGGTGTCTCTGCCATGACTCTTCCAGAAACCCCAAGGGTCCAAGACTGCCCACAATTAACCTCAGAAACATGGAGACACAAATGACGGCCCGATTCATTTATTTAACTGTGCAGCGTTACACTCTGTGACCCAAGAAGCAGCTGCTGAGGAAAGATGTGAAATTGTTGAATGCTTGTGAGCTGACCCAGTTTGAGTGTTTATCTCTATTCAAGTGTCCTATGGCTTAAAAAGAAAAAAAAAAAAAGCAACCTAATACAAATCTCAGATATCTGAGGTTCTGTGCAGCAATTTCTATTCATTCCACTCATCTCAGTCTTCATTGCTTGCCTTCATGATCTTTGGGTCAGTAATGGCTTGTTTTTCAAACTAAGCCCATGTTGAGCTAAATCCTCAAATACACACTGACATACACACATTCATAGGTGTTCCTTCATAAAAAATAAAAAAGTACTCGAAAAGTAGCAAATTCAAAGGTTGCACTTGGTTTAATGTTCTTTGAACCACAGAAAATTATATTTGCAAAGAAATGAATGTTTACTTCCCAAATGGGAGTTCCATCCTGCACTCATCTGAGGGGCTCATTACTCTCCTTTCACAGCTCTTGAGTGGAAATGAGGGCACTTGACACATCACAGGCTGGCTTGGCATTTTGCAGGAGCGAGCCCCTGGGGTTCTTTCTTCCCTCCATGTCTTTTCTTCTATAACTTCAGCCAAAGAGCTATCTATAATATTTGTCACTTTCTTTTCCAGTACGTCACCATGGATTATGAAAAGTAAGCCACCATCCGCCCATTTAATGGAGTGCATCACTGCAGATCATCACCCTGGAATGTAAATCAGTTTACTTTTACCTCGTTACTGCTGGTACACGCATAGAATGGAGAAGAGATAAGGAGCGGGCCATACATTTAATGCATGGTGGTGAATATCTGTCAGACTCCCCTATTTTAATAGCTGTGCTCAGAACAACGCAGTGGTGTGATGCATTCATCTGCACGCATAGAAACATGTCCACTTGTATTTACGACATCATGCTGATGAGAAGTGTTACCACAAGCAGGCTTTAAATGGAAGTTGCCTATCACATCCATTTTTCTTTCAGAGAAACAGCTTGTGGTCTTTCCGGGAGGCAGCGGAGCAGACTGGCTGCAGGGGTGGAGAGGGTATCACGTGGGCTAGGAGGAAGGTCAGCCTGGATCACACACCTTTCCTAGCACGGAATCCAGCTCCAACCGTGTGAAGGAGCTCATGGTAAACAGCCTCAGGAGGCATGGCATAGTCTTTCTCATTTCTACACTTCACCTCCAAATTGGAGGAAATCATTGCAGAAAGGAGCAAGATCCAAACCAAGCCTCAGTAGTGGTGTGGGGGGCAGCATATGTGGGGCTGAGGGGAGCATGAGAAGGTGGCTCAGAGCAAAGGTGCTGCAAGCTCTGGGCACAGTAAACCCATGATATCTCATGTGGCAGCTGCTGTACAGTGGTGCTAGACCAAGCTGTTCAGAGAACCTGCTGACAAATTGCCCTACGGGGAACGCAGGGCAATTAAATCCCTCTGTACACAGGACAGGTCACCACTCTTTTAAAAGAGCAATGTGAGATCAGCATTGCGTTTGGTGCTGCTCACTTGTCTGACAATGCCCCTGCCACTGTAGCTTTAAGTTGATTGTCACTGAAGAATCCAAAATCCTGTAAATAATTTTTTCTCTTACAGACAGGCTTTCTCCCATAGAGTCTTAGAAAAGCTCTGCCCTTGAACTGGAGGCATTTTTCTGGCAGTGCTTAATGGAAAAGTATTGGATGGATTACAGTAATGATGCAGGTTTGCCTTGCTTTTGTCCCCGCAGTACTTAAGTAACACACAGAGATAGAGGTGTCCAGTTTCCACAGTAAAGTCTTGTGAAAAAGCAGCCATGTGCATATGTATATATGAATACACGCACACACATAGCCACAGATACCGGCTTAAAAATATACTGAACCTCTTAATGGACACGTCAAAAATTAAATTCTTTGTATTCAAAAAGCTTGTGATATTCTAATGGTGATATTCAACACACTTACATCGCTACCCACTTAGAGAGGTGCTTGCAACCAGCAACAAGGGCATTTCCAAGCCACAGATGTCCTGCGTATTGTTTGTTTTATGTTTTAGCACAGAATGGTGCAAGCCTTACAGGAGTGAGTGACCAACTGATGTCTGCGTGCACAGTGACAACCGTGAGCCTGACCCCTAAGATCACTGAGCAAACCCCTTCCTTAGGCTTGCAAGGTGCCACTTCTTCAGAAGGTTGTTTATTCACCGCGCCCAAGCTGCAAGGCTGTCATTTCCTATCTTGTTGCACTCATAGATATGGTCCTCAGATCCTGCCAGGAGGGAGAAATCCCCATTGACAAGGAAGTCCTAGGGAGGAGGGTGAGAAGGGAGGACAGAACAAGGCTGTAAAGGTAACTAGTTTTTCTGTGTTGTTCTGGGAAGAATTCAAAGGGTATCCCACAAAGCAGCTTAATTTGTCCTGATCTCTGCATAGCAGTGGTCTTGACTGCTGATTTAATGGGCATTGGCCAGTCTGAGAAGTGCTCTAACCAGTACCTAACCAGACCTCTGATTATTTGCCAAAATCTTTAAAACGTGAAGACCTATGTTCCTAATAAATCATTACTTTTTATTGCAAGCTTTTATCTCATGCTGTTAAGCAGTGACTGATTAGTGGAATTTTTTCTTCAAGTGGGAAAATATTTTTCTTTTCCTCCCCTCCCCCAAGTTTTCAAATTTCCCCTTTCTCTGCCAACAAAATCACTCTGCATTAGTTCTGATTTTACTGCCAACTTGAAAGAATTTAGAGACACTTTTCTGAATTATACTTGACAACTCATTCAAGTAACCTCTTGAGCCCACAGAGGTATCTTTTACATTATCTCTTGGCACAGATGCTTTTCCTACAATTGTACCTAAAGTTTGTGCGTATTCCTTTCAGGTTCCTTTCCTTGAAATGCATAAAGGTAAGAGAAGAAACATTCTTGACAGCTTATTGTGTAAATCCTTCTGACACAGTTTCCACATTTCTGTAGGAGATGAGAACTGATCAGTACAAAGTAGGTCAAGAACTCCTAAGAGACACAATGACTGCCTTTGATTTTTCTACCTTGAAGTTCAAAGAGCATGAGTAAGTTCATTGAAAGAGGAAGAAATGAGTTATTTAAAGAAATAAGGATTCCACTTTGCATGTAGTGCCTGGAGAACTTAAGAAGGAGTGGGTCATGAACCAGGTGGTATATGCATGCATGTGTGTGTGTCTGTATGTACTTTCGAAATACTGTCTTGAGTCAACACTATTGTTAATTGATGACGAACTCTTCCTAGCACTGAAAGCTCTTCTTTCAATAATGAGTTCAGTGAGAAGATTGATACTATATGCTACATCTATACACTATGCCTCATATCAACCTCAGTAGAGCAACTGTTTCTTCAACAATGTACTTAGGCTAAGGACCATATGGACTAAAATTTAGAAAAGAGAGCAGCTACCTTCTCCTGCAGTTTGTGTGAACTGAAGGTAAGTAGACTTTCAATATGGGATGTATATCTCTGTAGGAACTGTACCCAATGAGCCACTTGGCTTTAGGGCCAGGCACTGGTACCAAATCCTCTTTTGTTTGCAGCACAGACATTGCCTACATGGTTATGGTGTAGAGCAATAGAATGTTAAAGAGAGTGATGATACACACTAGTGAGGAGTTACAGGACCAGGACTTGGATCAGCTGTGCGAGGACTACATCCATCGAGAATTTTATTTTTCACCATTCTTCTGTTCAAGGGGCAGATTAATTGGGGGACTGACTCTCAGGGGCTTCAGTCTCAGCTGCCACGTAAGTGGTGCCTGATGCACATGTGCCAAGCCAGGTAATGAGGAAAGAGCTGCCAGGACCTGTTGGAGTGGCCAGATCTCCTTGAGCCCAGCACAGGGCAGCTTGGCTTCCCCTGATGGCCTGGGAGCACAACCCATCCCATGGGCACCAGTGGCCCTAATGTTAACAGGTGGCACTTGTAAAACTTAAACAAAGCTGTTTACAAACAAAAAAGCACCAAACTTCACAAAGGCATTTTAAGAGGGACCTAAGCTATGCAATTGTTGAATTGTGATAGTAATTAAGAGCAACATTGCAGTAGCTGTGATTGTGAGCGATAGATGTCATGATTTAGAGCGGGGTGGTATTACTTCCCAGACTGGCTGATGTAGCTGAAACAGAACCCAGAGGAGTCCCTGGGAGCAGAAGCCCTTCTGGTTGCCAGGTTCTGTTTCAGACCTTGCTCATAGCCCAATAGCTAGTCTACTCTTTCCTAACTGGATCAGCTTGTGTGAAGAAAGATGTTACTTCTGCTAACAACCCTCATCTGGCTAAAGTGGAGAAATCAGATTTGCAGCTCTGGGATAGGTTGTTTGTGAATAGCTCTGAGGTTTTTTTCTGCTGTGCAGTGACCTCAGCCAACACAAAGTACATAGCTCTCACTTGCAAACCTGGGAGCCTAATTGGTATTCTGTGAAAGTCCTCACAATGCCTTTTAGTTAAAGCAAATGTCAGAAAACACAAAGTCCTGTTTTCTTTGTGAAAATTCCTCCAAAGGGAATTGCATGAGCCCCAACTGCACAAACACTACCTCTCAGCACAGGCTGCACATCCAAGCACTTAATTCGGGCTTTCAAAAGCAGGGCTGTGCAATACAAGCTTCAAGATGTTTACTTTCCTAAGTGTCTTTCTGGCCAAGAAGAATGACTTAATTCATGGGGTGGTCCAAGCTTTGTTTTGTGTTCCTGGAGCCCAAATGCCCGTTTGGAGACTCTCCTCACGAGTCATGTGAATGGAGCACCTCCCCAGGCTGGGGGTTTTGGCTGCATGCAAGCATGGTAGGAGGTATTAGGAACTTCTGGACTTCACCCAGGGCACTAACAGCTGCTCTCCATCACCTCCTGTCTCACCATGTAGTGACAGCAGAAGCAGAGCTAAGCCAGATGGAATGAGCCCACAGGCTGGATTTGGCCTCCAGTTGGAACTGTCTGACTTCATAGCTTGGAGCTAATTAAGTTAATGATTGATTATTAAGTGGCATTTTTTTTCTCTAATGCCATTTATATCATCCATGAAAAGCATTGCAGTTTTACTCTTATGGCTGCTGGGAATCTCACCTGACTTTGGATTCCTGTAAGTCAGGTGTTGAAGCCTGAATTGATCACCTGAGACTCCTTGGATAGATGATGCAGGGAAATGGACATCTCCAGAGAATGATTGGTCTGATCTGCCTTTGCCATCTCTTCTGATTTTCCTTCCAGAAGGTAAGGGAGTAAAGGGAGTAAAAGTCTGGCTGGCTCAGGGTTGGGCACTTTTACCTTTAGGTACTTAAGTCAGATGAATGTCCCACTCAGTAAAGCAGATTAACAAATTAACTAGAATCTCTCACTAGCCCCTTTCTCCAAAAACCAGCCCCTAAGAAAGCTAATAAATAAGTAAGATCCTCGCTCAAAAAATCCTTCTGCCCTACATGTGCAAAAATAAAGATTAGAGTCTCTGGAGTATGGTGATTTTCTGGCCTGTTTCTGGGGCAGCCTAATTTCCTGTGCTCAAGAGCTTTCCATTTATAAGCAAGGGTAGCAAGCCTCCACCAGATTTTCCTTTTCCATCCCCTTTAAGCAAGGAAAGCAGCACCTTCAGTGAGCTTGGGAATCCCTGTTGCCCTCCTCTGCCATAGAAGTCCATCACTTGCTGAGCAGCTCTGTAGCGCACCCCAGCCATGGGGCCAGCTCCTGCCAAGCTCAGCTAAGCCTGCCACAAAACCCAGCCATGCCTCCAAGGTGAAACCTCTGCCTGAGAGCTTCTCTCCAGAAAGTTCAATGCAACAATTGCAAAAAAACTCTGCTCGTCTCAGTACTTCTATTTCTTCCTCCTTGACAAGAGAGGTTTCAGTTGGTGGACAGCTATTGAATTTCTGTGTGCCTGAGCCATGCGTGGTGTGAAGCAAGGTTAATAGATTTTTACGGCCAGAGGGAGTATCTTGATCACCTCATTCAACCTCTGGCATCACACAGGCCAGACACAGGAGCTGTAATTACACCAAATTTCGAGCAGAAATGAGAGAACACATCCTGTACCTAATTGTACTGCCAATCAGATCATCCCATGAGTCCCCCAATTCTTTGACCCTCAGTAATTTTGCTGAGGAGAGTTTATAATCACAAGGTGTCTCAACATGCCCCTCGTGTCTTGTGCAAAAGAAGACAGATGTCTTTGGCTTCAGAAGAGGAAGAGAAGTAATCTGTGTGTAGCTTTCAGCAAGTTGATTTTTTTCATTTCCTTTTTTTTTTTCCGACACAAGGGAAAAAGCAAAAGGTAGGTGCAGCGTTCTCCTTCCCCGACAGCTCTTTACAGCTGTTTACAGTTGTGCTAAGCTCTCTGCAGCTGAGCAAGGCCGAAGGGTAGCGTTTCAGCTCCTGCCTAGCTGCAAGGCAATTAAGAGTGGCTGTCGGCACTCTGACCTCTCAACTGGTGATGTGTGTCCAAATGCATTTCCACATAGTTCCGGGCCACAAATACCCTCTAAGACACACTCACAGACCTACTTTTAGAAATATATATAGAGGGTGAGGAGACAGTTCCCAGACAGACTTCTTGCTGATAATTTTTCTGTCAGATATGTTAGTAAAATGCCATTCTGGAGTAAGGACACTTGGACCAGAGAGTATTTAGACACTATTGATACTATTCCTTGGAGCTGGTCTCCTGTAAGTTTCTGCATTAATGAGGGACCACCTCTATTTGCATCAGTTTGCCAGCAGCATGATCAGCAAGCAATTACATTCTAACAAGCACGAGGCTTGCAAAACGATTCCCTATATGCAGGCAAAGGTTGCCTGCACTTAAAATCAACCAAACAGGGAGTGTAACTCTCCTTTACCCAACCAGCCACACCCTCCTCACCTCCCACCCCTAATACATATGGCTTTTTTCCAGTTAATACTGTGATGTGTCCTTATCAATTGCTATTTCATCAGGTCCTGTGGAATGTGTAAATTCTCCCTCTGCCAGAGTGTAATCCTTTTTGGCAGAGCATTACAGGAGTTGTACCAAGGGTGATTGAGAGGTCACAGAAGAGAGGCAGGGGAGGAAGCTTGCCAGTGTGTTTTCAGCTGCAATGGCCACCTTGGCAATCTTCTTATCATCTCTTCCCATTTCCATCCTCTTACATACCTAGCTCGGTGCTCAGTCACCATTTAGAGCAGGTGTAATTCTCCTTCCTGGATTGCTCTGATAACACTCTCCGAACCATCTTTGGCAGCACCAGGCCCTGTGAAGAAGGCAGGAGGGAAATCTGCCTTCCTCACTTGAATGCTCTGGAAAGAGATGAGCTTTTCAGAGAGTGATACTGCTCCAAGCGCCCCTGGGTAAGTTGGTGGCTTAGAGCTGCCAAGTGCAGCCCAGTACTGAGAACCTATAAACATTTCCCCTTTACATTTTGTTATTTTTGTGGCACCTTCTAACGTTATAATACTGACATACCTAGTAAATCTTAGGAGGCTTGAAAGGATGATTTTGAAAGTTTGTAAGATGCATAAAAACATTAATAAAAACTTTATTCTGTTTTTCAACTTGCCTCTTTACCAGTAGCTGAATTTCCAGGTGAATTACTTCCCTCTAAAATACCATAATAGTCCCTTTAACTACCAAGGTCATCTGTTTTTTTCCCTTCCCCAAGAGGAACAGTTGCTTAATTTGGTTTTAGAGACTCCCAGTGGGGTCTGTGACACGTCTCTTCAGACAATCCTGTCCAGTGTTTCATTTTTCTTCCTGTTAGAAAGCTTTTTCATAATGTCTAACTTAAGTTATTCTTGCTGCAATCTGAAGCCATTATTTCTTTTGCCTTCCACCCAGGAGAAGAAATTTCTCTTCTCTAAGCAGCAGACTTTTGCATATTTGAGGAATATTATCATTCTCCCTTCCCCCACCCTTAATCTTCTTTCCTTTAAGCAAAGCAACCCCAATGGAGTCATTCTTCCCGGCAGGTCGTGATTTCCAGCTTTCTGATCCTTCTTGCAACTTCCTTCTGGATTCACTCCAGCTGGTCCGTGTCTCTCTGGGAATGCGGCACCCAAGGCTACCCAAAGTACTCCAGCTGAGACATTATCTCTGCTGACTAAAGCAGACAAGATGGCGTATGAGTTTTCTGTGTCACAGTTAGAAATTTCCAAAGGTAAAAGAGAAGCTGCTTTTCTACAAAGAGCAATAAACTATCCCTTTGATCCTGATCCAAATATGTTTTCTTATTAGAAAAACTGGGAGAGATATTAATAGAATTCAAAACTTATTTTGAATGTATCTAAGGTTCTTAACCCTGTGGACAGTGCACTAGATACTCCTGCATAAACAGACATTTGCTAAAACATACTGGCAGAACAAGTTTGGGAAGTTGAAAATAAGTTGCTACTTGGGAAAGAGGCCTTGCATTTTCCAAGAGATCTTGGGTAGAGAGCAATCTTTAGTCTCAGTTTCCGTTGCTCCTAAAATCACTGCTATTCTGCGGAACCCTGGCATATAGCACACAGTACCAAACTAAGCAGCATATCTAAGGTAGTAGTTACCTTTTTTTTTTTTTAAAAGACTAACTTAGGATCTAGTTTTTCTTCCCTTATACTTGTGTTTCTAATGATCCTCACCAACAGTAAGAGTCAACCTCCAAAGCTCAGACAACGGTATTTAAATATGGACGAGGTTTTACTGGACACCCTGTGTGTCAGCTGGGTGTTTCAGCTGAGGTGTAGTGAGGATGAAGTCCATCCCATTTTCCCAGTGCTTGAGGGTCCTCACGTAAAGCCAGCATAACACCAGCCTCCTTTCTCGAGGAGGCAATGCTGCCACAGTATCACTGCTGCTCTTTCAGTAGCTCAGCCCTACTCATACAGGCAGAGCTGTTGAGCCTCTGGGTGGCCCAGGCTCACATCTGCCCCATCATTTCCTTCCCCGCAGCACGGAATGCTGGCATCCACAGCCAGATGCAGATTTTCTGCTGACAGACTCCTGACGTGGTCAGCCCAGAGCGTCATATAGCCCTCTGCAATGTGTGAATGTCACCTTTTAGCAGAGATTATTATAGGCTTTGTCTGACTGACAAGCACTTGTGTTTCGTCTCAAATCTTCGAAGGCAGGCAGACAAGGGGGCAAAGAGCACCAATAGAATTCTTCAATGTCATTTTAATAGGATCACCATTGTGTGATAGCTATTTTTTCCCCCTCTTTATCTTTCTCTGTCCTCTGCTAGGCTCTGTGTTCATGCCCCCTGGTGATACTGAATTCTTTCCAAGTTTCTCAAAAAAAAATTTTTTTTTTTTTTTTAGAAGAAGATCCCACCAGCATTAATTATTGTTCCAGGGGGATATCTTCCCTTAAAGATGCAACGTTTCTCTGAAGGTATCTGTCTGGATTTTCTTCCCTCAGGACAGAGAGAACAGTTGGTAACTCAGTGTCACCAAAAAGAAACTTGCAGCCTATGTAGACAATACAAATGACCCAGCTGCCCTGGGAAGGGAAGTGCCATCTCATGTGTGGTGTGTTCCATTTGCTATCCATCCACCTTCCCCAGTTAATGAGGCTCAGACTTCTTCATGCTGGTCAAGATAAATATAAAGCTCCCTAGCCCTGAAATCACCATAGTGAGGTTGCCATGGTAAAAAGAAAAAAAAAAAAAAAGTTTGAGTCCATCACAGATTAGGCTAAAATCTAATACAAAAAGAGACACTAGCATTGCATCAAGACACAGAAACGTGCCTGTGATGTTCTCCAAATTACTTGTGATCTAGCTACAGTTTAGGGATTTTTTTATAATATCCTGTTCTGTTCATTTTTCTAACAAGATAGATTGGGATTCCATCTTATGGGAAGATGGTCTGAGAACAGGGCTGGAAATTGGAGCTTCGTAAGCATCTACTCAAGCGTTGATGCTGAGCCATGACAAAAGCAGAAATCCAGCACACAGGACTCGTATTAATGTTTTGTGGCCTGGCCTGCAAAAGAAAAGGATATCTCATCCAAAATCCAGATCCCAACTCCACATTTCAGTTCCACTGTTGATAACCAGGCAGCTTAATTACCTCCCAGAGTGATTATGAGGCTGGGTTATTTAAGGTTTGAAAAGCTCTGTGGAGGTTCTAATAACAGAATGTCAGTCATGTACAGGAATAGAGATGTACGGGGTGCTCTGCCTGCGGGCACAGGCAGTAAGCTCATACGGGCACTGCATGTACCCGAACCCAGAAATTTCGTGGCCCACAAAGCACACCCATGCTGTGCACATGCCCTTGGAGAGCCATTCTGCTCCATGTGAAAAGCACAAATTGTAGATTATGCCTACTGGAACACTAAACTGCAGAATCCCACCAGGGCAGAGCTCTGAAAGAGAGGGCTAACTGCCCAGTGGGCAGTCCATCTCAAGGAACTTGACTTACTGCTTGGTAAAAGATTTTTTTGTTCGGTTATCAGTGACTCTCTGTGTTCCAAGCAATAAGCAGACCATCAAGACACAGGATCCTGAAGTCTCAGAACAGCACTCCAGCACTACTTTGCAAAGCACAGCAATAGATCCAAGACTTGAGAGACCACACGTCCTCCTTGAATATAAGAAGAGGTGTCCACCCTTCAACTCTCAGTACAGGTATTTTAGATGTGTGCTCCAGTAGTTCTAGGCAGGTCCTCTTTGGCCATTTCTCAGTGTGTCCATCCAGAGTCCAGCTGATTTGTAAACTGTTTGGAATGATATTGCTTTCCTCGTCATCATACCTGATGGTGAGGTTGAGGGGGGGTTGGCCATAAAAAACCTAGGAGTCAACCTGGGTAGTTTCTTTCTCTGTGAACAAAGTATCAAAGCAATACCATCACACACAGACGTGTCTTTAGGAAGAACAGGGGAAGGCGAACCCAAGAAGATGAGCTGGGTCATCACCTGTAGCAGAGAGTGGGGACAAGAGCCTTATTAAGAAGTATCACATTAGGACTAAAATCCCTCCTAGTCTGCTCAGTGAGTGATAGACACTGCAAAACTTCTCAGTTGATCGTACATCACCGTTCATTCAGGTGAGGGATGTGTGACTCAATTACTGATCAACACTCAAGGACTGTGCCTAGACGTGCCATTACCAACTCTTGAATTAGTTTTTGCTAGTGGAGATGGTATGTTCTGCTGCTCTCCTGAAAAGCCCTCTCCTGTGCCTCTGCGCAGCAGAACAAGGGAGCAGAGCTGCTTTGGGGAGAGGCAGCAGTGGCAGCTGCGTGGCGACATCCTTGCACATGCCTCAGCTACGAAGAGACTGAGTGCCGCTGCTCCAGAGCAGTGGCTACCGAGGGATCAGATGTTCGCAGGGACCAGGAAGAGGCTCGTTCCCAGGCTGTCTGTCTGGTGGTGTGGCAGCCGCCTGCCCTGCCTGGTACCTACAATGCCAAGCCAAGAACTTTCCTGAGGCTGATGAGAAAATTGAAGATCTGTAAAGGGACTCTCACATATAATCGGTTTGGATTAAGTTTTTATCAATAATCTTCTTTCAAACCAATACCGTACCCAATACAAATTTCTTTTGTTTTTAAGTTTCTGGGTCTTTTTTAACAACACTGACAGATATTAGCCCTCAGCTTCTTCACTCAACACAGTTTTCTCAGTCTAGAGGTGTCTGCTCCTGGTCCAGGGTGCTCTCTGCTCTCTAAATCAGCAGAGTCTTAATGCTTAACTCATGTAGCTCACCCAGTAAAAGCCACATATTGACATAGGTATTTCTCCAAAAAAGAAGTAGACCATCCTAGAAAAAGGCCTGGAAATGATCCTACCTCAGGCAGGGACAATGAGGACGAACTGGCACACTTCAGTACTGTGAAGACCTTCATGTATCTCATGCACTGGGATGGGACTGCTCTGCTACAGACAGGCTGAGTCCATTCCTCAGCCTTTACCGAATTGAGACCCAAGTTCATTCTGAAGACTGGTTTAGATGTGATGTTTTTGTGAACGAGATGCCTGGAGCCACGGTGGTGGGTGAATCAGAGGTGTGTACGGTCAGCTATTGTGATCAACATGGCAATTCATTTCTTCTTCCTGAAAAACCATCTTGTGAAGTCAATGCTATAGACACCACGTTTATGTGCAGTGGCAGTCAGGTCAGAACGCAGGAAAAACAAGCTGCTGTCTGGTGCGTTAGCTAGAGCTGGTAGAAACCTGTGGGACAGATTTACACATGCCTGCAGTGAGACGTATTCAAACACACAGCTGGCGTGCGTATCTCGCTACATGTGTACCCACAGAGACTTTAACACAGCAGAACTGAGGATTTCAAGAGCTGCCAGTGATGTTTCACTGAAAACAGCGTTCTGTCTAAAAGTACGCAGGCAGGCTGTAGTAAGGAAGGAATGAAAGGCCTTTTTTTGTGGAGAACATTGCCATCTTGTGCACAATTGCACTTACTCCGTGCCTGGCATACTTGTGAGAGGTGATACTGCAGAAGTCTCTCATTCTTCCCACTTCTCATGAAAACTCCAGGACACCTCAAGCCCCTGAATGGAGGTCTCCCTAAATAGCACCAGCTTGTTCCAGTCCTCAGGCAATGATAACAAGATCTGAAACAGCTTTCTGGGGTAGCAAATTTTTTCTTTTTATCTTGTAAAATGCTTCATTAAGTGTTTTTAAGGAAAAAAAACCCTGTATCACAACATAACCAATGAAATACTGGAAAATCAGGACTAACAAAGTTCTAACAAAGTTCTACAAAAGTCTGTTGTTGCTACTATTATTATTATTATTTTCATACAGGAAAATCTGGCATACATAGACAATAGACAAAACAGTGACTACCCTGTTGTAGCAATTGCCCTCACAGTGTTTCATAGGACATAGTGTTTCACAGGACAACTCTCTCACTGCAGAAACAGATTATAAAAACCCTGAAACACCAATATATGGCGAGAACCCACTTGGAATACTGTGTTCAGCTCTGGAGCCCACAGCACAACAAAAACATGGACCTGTTGGAGCAGATCCAGAGGAAGCCAATGAAAATTATGAGAGGGATGGAGCACCACCTCTATGAGGACAGGCTGAGAGAGTTGGGGTAGTTCATTCTAGAGAAGACTCCGGGTAGACCTTATTGTTGCCTTGCAATACTTAAAGGGGGCTTTAAATGAGATGGGGACAATGTTTTCACTGAGTTTTACAATGAATGCGGTGATACACTGGAACAGGTTGCCCAGAGTAATGTACACGAGAACAGCCTGGGAATCCTCCTGTGGTGGTGTGTGAAAGATCTGGCATCCCATCACCCAAAAAATCTAGACCGTTCCCAGGATTTCCACACTATGCTGACTCCTTCCATACTTTTTAAATCTTCCCTGCAGGCGGGCAGCTCTGCTCCAGGTAAGTTTTTGTCTCACTGCCAGCAAAGTTGGGGAGCGAGTCAGTGGCTCCAAGCACTCCCTAGATCCTGGTGGGGCTCAGCACCCATCCTACATAGCCCCACCAGCTGCTCGCACTCAGCCAGGCTACCATCTGCACTGATCACCACGCCACCACCTGGGCATGATGCATTCTGTTTTGCACATTCCCCATTTGACGGGGTAATGGAGTAAAATCCACCAGCACTGACAGGGAGCATGCAACTTCTATTTTACTGCACAGAGGTGCCCTGCTCCAAGGAGCTCTTTGCACCAGGGGAGAAATTGCTTGGTCTTTTGAGGGGACCTCTATGGAGGGTAGTCTACAGAAAACTCTCAATTTCACTCTGCCGTCTTTCCAAGGAAGGTAACGTCCATATCCAGCTGAGCGCCTAGATCTCCAAGGCACTATCTGCATTTCAGAACCATGTGCATGGGGCACAACCCAGGGGATATAGCAGGGCCCGGTTTCTTGCATGGCTTCTTAAGGAAATCCCACGTGCTCCACGCAGACGCAGAAGGACAGTTACAGATGATGTGGATTTGATGTTAAAGATCTTCCCCTGCTTGAAGCTCAGAGCGATGGCAGCATGACAGTGTTTTAGCTAGAAGGATGTTCATATTCTTGCTGATTATCCTACCACCAGGAGAGGAGGTGGACAGGGGTTCATGTGTAAAGGTACCTCTCAAGCTCTTGGTCACCATTGTCTCATCAGGCACACCCTGAGGTTGTAAGGCCTGAAGTATTAGCTACTAGTCAGCAAAAAGACAGAGATTTTTCTCTTTCTTCCTCTCTTTTCTGTATCTGCATTCAAAGTAGGGCTGCTACCAGTAAGCTAGCAATGAGATTGTTACTGAACTGTTTTTAAAATCGCCCTGATATCCAGAATCATAGAATCATTTAGGTTGGAAAGGACCTTTAAGGTCATCAAGTCCAACCATTAACCCAACACTGCTAAGGCCACCACTAAGCTGTGTTCCTAAGCACCACGTCTACACGTCTTTTAGATACCACCAGGGATAGTGACTCTACCACCTCCTTGGGCAGCCTGTTCCAATGCTTGACAACCCAGTTGGTGAAGAAATTTTTCCTAATATCCAACCTAAACCTCCCCTGGCACAAACTGAGGCCATTTCCTCTCATCCAATCACTTGTTACTTGGGTGAACACGCTGGCCTCCACATTGCTACAACCTCCTTTCAGGTATTTGCAAAGACTGATAAGGTCTGCTGTCAGCCTCCTGTTTCCTCTCATCCTATGGCTTGTACTTGGGAGAAGAAACTGACATCCACCTTGCTACAACCTCCTTCCAGGTAGTTGTAGAGGGTGGTAAGGTGTTTCCTCAGCCTCTTTTTTTCCAGGTTAAATAACCCCAGTAAATACAATTTCTTTTCTATAATAATAGTTTATTTTTTTTTTCTTTTATAATACAACACAACTGCACAGAACAGTAGCTAAGTTTGAAAATGACAGTGTAGTGCTGTCAAATTGAAAGCACCACTTGACACCTTACTGTAGAGAGAAAGCTCATCTTATCCGCTGGGCTGGATCTGTAACATATGCCAGATGACATGATGCCACTAGTGCTTAATGTATCTTCTAAAACTGTATATAAACAGCTCCTCTCACCTGAAAGATTCATAACTTTTGCCGAGCTTATGCTAAAGACAGCTTATTAGTATGCAAAAAATACAGCAGTACCTTTTCTTGGCTTGGATTATACATGATTTTCTTACCAATTGATTTTACTTATTGAAAATCTGCCTGATTACTGCTCTCACTAATAGTGCCACACACTTGCAGTCTATCCCCTAACACTTCTCTTCTGATCAGAGCATCCATGTTTACCTGACTTTTTTCTTCCTATAAACTGAAGTCAGGGATGAAGCTTTCATGGGTCTACACCAAAATTCTCCTCTTAGCCTGTGATTTAACGCTCTCGTCCACTCTGCTATCCTCAGAGCAAGCCTCCATCTATGCACATGAAGCTCATCCTTTGAGAAGAACAGTGCTTTTCCTAGTGCATCCCAACACCAAATATCCCTGAATCTTCATCATGCAAGCTCTCAAATTTTTATCTTCCTCACATCTCCCCTTCTCTAGCAACGGACACATTGACATTTAAGCCTCCCATCTGAGCCTCTTTTTTACCTGCCTGCACCTGTTGCCCTTAATCTCTTCCACTGTCTTCAGGGCTCTCCCCCTCCATCTCTTCTCAGGGGACTTCTTCAAGCACTTCCAGGATCAGGCCTTTGATGTGGACTTGGTTCACCTCACAGAATCTAGTTCACAACCCATTTCCCAACACCACAAAATTTGCTAGCTAGACGTAATGAGAGGGAGAAGCTTGGGGACATTACCAGATGGGAACCACAACTCCACATTTAGCATATTCTGGTTTTTCTTCATTCCACCAAGCTTTGCATGCTTTCTTGCTAAAGAAAATAGTCAATGCTTTGTTGCTCTAGGAAAGATCAGTCTTTGCAAGTGTCTGTTGCTGGTCCTCCTGCCATGAAGTTGGCCCTCACAATCACTCCTCTAATCACCTGAGGGCAGGAACAACTAAGCCACAGAAAGCAATAGCTTGAAGGATCCAGGACGTCCCTACTTTCAACCTTACATAACAGAAGTCATCTGCATATAGGCAGATACTTAATGAAGTTTCCCAACACCCCCAGACATTCTGTACTATTTCACAAGATAAACTGCAAACAGGCAAGACGAAAAGTTCAGTAGCTGGCTCTGCTGCCCTCCTTGTAAATGAAAGTATTCCCATGGAGATTTAGGAGAGTGGGATCAGGATAACACACGCCATAGCAAGAGTCAGCATCACTTTGTGGGTAGGCAAGAGCTGTCTGGAAAATCAAGGCTTGCTCACAACTAGTAAATGCTGTAACTTTTGCCTCCACAAGAAGCATCTTTGTGCTTAAGCTGTTCAATATACTGGAAGAAGTATGACTTCTTATAGTAGATATATTGAACCAGAGGCTTACAAATACGCATAATTACATTCATCTCATTAACTGTCCATTAATAGCTGTTACATGGACTGTCCTGCCCTAAGATTATATAATTCCTTCCTTGAAATGTTAAATAAGCAATTTATGAATATGAATAAAATATAAATTACTTCATATTTTTCCTGCCATTTTTTATCAGACCTCAATTCCTTCAGTCAGCTCTGTAAGGTGAAGTCCTGAAAAATCTGGCATGGTGTCAAGAGATGAAAGTTTTAACACATTATATGAAAACAAGTCAGATTCATTCATCTATCTCCCACACAAGCTTAGAGTGAGTCTCTCACTGCTTGGATTTTCTTTTTTTAATGGTTCTGCCTTCCGTGGTGGGGAATTAAGCCTTTCCCTGCATCACAAGAGCCATCTGCAAACAGACCGACCTAAGAAGTTCAACACTTTTTATGATTGTGTGAAGAGCTAAATGCACCAATAAAATACTTTATGCCTCCTGCAATCCTTTGATGACTGAATTAGCTAAATGAGATTGAAATGAGGAGTGGTTTATAATGGGCTGTAATGAGAAATGAGTTCAACTGTCTTCCATCAATTGACAGGGAATAGACTAATTTTAGCAAAGTAATGATTCAGATGAATGGAGAAGGGAAAGCATTCCCCTTTGATCTCAGTGACAACAGTTTCTTTAGACATGATCCGATCCCAAAAAATATGCAGCAAAGGGTTCATATAATTTTTTTTACCCCTCTCATAAAACAAGAGCTAGTCCAAACTAACTTACTCAGCTTTCTATTAGAATTCTCATTTCCCATTGCTACACAGCCTGTGAAATAGGAAACATCCCTAGGTTTTCAGAGAATAATGACAAATTGTTGTGAACTTGAGTTCTATAATACAGGAATAAAGAGTGCACCTTAACTTGAATGGAAATTGCTGTAGATCAGAGCTACTTTCTTCACAACCTCTGTAAAGACAACTATTTGTGTTCAGATGTCATGCTAAGTTATGGCTTAACATCACGAGCTTATTCTGTACCCTGATCCAGCAGAGCTGGAAGTACACATCCCGCTTTCTCATAGTACAGCATCTAATCTAAGTTAAACTACTTCCAGCAGTGAGTCCAACCAAACATCCACCAGAGCGTATTTGGGAAGGGAGGTGATGGGTCAGACCCAAAGAGAAAGCAGGAGGAGCTGAGCCCTGAGAAAGGAGGAGCTAACTGAAACAGGTACAGCACAGCACAAGGGATTCAAAGGACACTCCTTCATTTCACCTCCTGTAATCACAATCCTGTAGACACTTCTGCCAATGTGCAGGTCCCTGACCATGGCTGGATTAAGTACTTGGAGAACTGGCATCTTAACTTGCCCCTCCATGGCCTTGCCCTTCTTGCACAATAGGTGGCTCCCCCTCTGCACATGAAATTGGCGTAAAACGTTACTCGCCAGGTCTGGCGAACACAGTGTGAAAGTAAGCAGGTCTGGGTAAAGGAAAATCAGAGTGGTGACTTATCTGGATCAGGGCAGCCTGCCATGTTGTTGATCACATAGCCTGGATAAGCAGTAGACTTCAGACCTGTACCACAAAGAAAACCCTTTTTATTACTAGTAGTTCAATTACATTTCACACAAAAAGCTCCAGAGTCCGCTAATGGCAAATCATTTGCCCCATCTGTGGCCCAGCGTTACTTCTTTTTCCCCCACCTGCTGTCACTGCTGCAGCATGTGAAGAGTCAGAGATGTTTTCACACTAGTATGCAGGACAGCATCTCACACAAGCCTCAGCACAGTTTACAGGATCACTGCCTGACTTCTCCCGTGATAGCTGACAGAAAGACCCTTCTCGCACCAGTGAGAAGTGAGCGTTGATCTGACACTGTTGACAGGCTGACAGCACATTTAGCAACAGTGCCTCAAATCTTGGCAAATGAGAGTTCACACTCTCCAATTATTTTCTCCCATTATATTGCCTCATTCTGCTATGTATATTAATTGGCTGTTCTGGTTTGCTATTTAGCAGCCAGCTTCCTTTTAGGCTAAAGCTCATTCCCCTTAACTGTGTGCTTCCACAGCTTCTGCTCTGCTGAAAGGTTAAACAGATCTCATTATCCATTTCCTGAAGAGACCTAATTTCTACAACAGGCCTTGTGCAGGGCGACATGATTGGCAAGAAGAGAGTAAGATTACAAGAAGCTGTTTTCACACTTAGCCAACTACCAAGAAGCACAGACACCATTTGAAATGATGCTCCATGTGGATCTCAGCAGCTGGGCAGAACATTCAGCCTCTTCTGGTTTGTGATTATTCTCACATCTGCCCCTGTCAGCACGGCATCCTCAAACAGCGTCCCCCAACATGCCAATACATTAAGCAACGCAGGATAAAAGACAACACATGTCAAACTGTTGCCATTTCTCCTGATTGTTATACGTTGCTCAGTGCTGTGTATTAAAAGTGAAGGCAGACCCTGCTTTGGTCCTGACAGCAGGGAGCAGGCTAGAAGAGGCTGCAATCCCCCCTCCCCTAGTCTCCTGGATAAATCTCTCAGGCAGGCCTGGTTCACTTCTTGTAGAGGAATGATGTAACAGGCACAGGGTATGTGGCTCACCAGAGCTGAGCAGTTCAGGGCATCCAGATGCCCATACACAGCCCCGGTCCTCTTCAGGAGCTCAATCCTCTTGGTGGCCCCAAAGCCCACAAAACCCATCAGACTCCATACTAAATGGGAAGGCAACTCTGTTTTTCTTTTAAGGTCCTGGTGGAAGAAAAGACTGTGATGGGAACAGCCTGAAGTCCCAGCTCCCCCTTTTATTTAACCAAGGGTTTATTACACCACAGGCCAAGGGCATCAGCAATTCAGTTAAATTCTCACTTCCACCTGAGGGGCTCAAAGCTGCACCAAGGCAGTGCCTCATTCATCAGGCATGAGCCTTTCTGGTGAGTAAGACAGCTTACTTTGCAGATGAGGGAACAAGAATCACTGTGCCAGTGAGGATACGAGGACACAGGAAGCTTTTGAGGAAGACTTGCAGGGTTTCTGGAATAAAGGGCTTGAGCATCGCCCTTCCAGAAGGGAATGCGAGCCACATACCCTAAGCTTGGAGCCACTGGCAGTCTTTGCAGGCTGGTATGGTCTGGTTACAAGATGCACACTGTCCTTCGCCTTTCTCTGTTGATTAGCTCTAGTTGGTCCATGGTATCCTGGCGATGTGTGTCTATCTTTGAAACATCGGTTCTCCTGATTGAACCACCAAGCTTTGGATCAAGCTCTAGACAAGACTCCTCTGTCTGTAGTTATTCTGGCTCAAGGTTTTGACGCCTGTGCAGGATGCAAAGAACGGGGGGCTACCCTGGAGCCAGTCAAGCACTGGGACAATTTGAGGAGCCTTCATCCCTAGATGGTTCCAGGATCTCACAGGGCTGAGCCCTCAGTAAGCCCATTCAAACGCAGTGGTCATCCTGCTTTGAGCTCCTCTCCTGCTGTGGTTCCTGAATCATCAATGGTCTTCTAGAATACAATGATAGGGCAGCTGCAACTGCCCTTACTACTTTGCCTCCATACAGGTGCTGAAGTGGGAGATAATTAAAAAAAAAAAGGAATAAAAGTAAAAAGGTATACAAAGCATTGCCTACTTTTTAAATTAGATTTCAAATTGAAGTTGTCACAGCAAAAGTATGAGATGCATTACAGCTTCCACCTCCCCCTCCTAGAAGGTTTGATAAACTTTAAATTAAAAACAAGTTGAGAAGAGTATGGTAGCTGTGTCTGCATCAGCAATCCAGACAGCACTGCTGCAGCACATCTGGAGGGAAAGGCTGAGGATGCAACGTCCACTCTACACACATTCCAGAGGACTTTACTTCAGGTTAGCTTTAGCCTAGCTCTTTGGATCGTCTTTCCCTTTGAGGGCTGCTCCTCCAGGTAGTTTCCTTGAAAAGGAATCCAGTCCATGTGCTCAGAGGTCACTCCAAAGCACAGTTAAAAGAAGGAAAAGCAGAAGATAAGCAAAATATGCAGTGCAGGGAAGAAAGAGTTGTCCTCTTCCTAGATTGTAAGAAGTTGTAAACGAGCACAGGAAAGCACGAGGTCTCATAGCATTTTGGATAGTCCAGTGTCAAGAGAAGCGTGGTGCTATGTACAATAGTAATATTCAGGATTTATCAGCTTGTATTCTGCTGCATTTGGCTCCCTTGCACAATGTTGATGTTTTAGCTATTTTGCAAAAAACACAAGAGAGGAAAGAAAGGATGCTTAACTGATACTCAAATTACCATTCAGAACCCAAAGAGGAAGCTCTCCGCTGGGATCTTACAACTTCACCTGAAGCTTAAGTTATTTGTACTACACACTGATTGGACTAGGGAGACAGAGTGCAGGAAACATACTTTAAAGTTGCTATGAACTAATACAAAACTAAAAAAAACCCCTGCTGCTTACTGAGCGTTGCATTCTGTGCCATCCACCCACAGAATCCATCAGCAGTAACACAAAATGTCCTTGGGGCGGCCTTGTTACCGAAAGCTCTTGGAGCTTGTTAGACCAAGTGTAGACAAACTGAAAGCGCAGGTGGATAGGAAATACAATCCAAAATAAGCAAGCAGCTCTGAGTGTTAGCAGATCTGTAATTAATGTGGTATTTCAGTTCATTCTTGTTTAAGACCTCAATTATTATTACTTCTATACATATAATAAAATGATTATTATATATATAGAAGACAGGCGGCTTTAATATTGAAAGATGTCAAGTCGTCAAACATAATTTTCCCTCCCATTTCGTAGTGGCACTACTATAGGAACACATCAGACTTCTGATTTTGTGGAAGAAGGCAGCAGTTTCACACTCTAGCGCCACCATCTTGAATTTTCTTTCCCAATCAGCAGATAAGATGGTGCAGGAAACTCAGCCCCTGTGAAAGGCAAAATATTGCTGCTAAATGAAGGGGGTTCTGGAATCAGCAGGTCCCAGGAGATGCTTGCTGCTGCCAAGGCCTCTCTCAAGATGTCTGGGGACCCTGCCAGCACAGCTCTGCAAAGGACCACACACCACCTTCAGCAGCATCCACATCAAGGGTCACCTCTCCTAGGCTTCCACATAGTGCAGGCTGTCAGATGTCTATGCACGATGGGCTAAGAGAAGGGAAGGCTCAACTAAGTGCTATAGATAGTTGTTTCAATCAGCTATTTAGATTTGATTTACACAAATTAAGCTTGTCAAAACAACACACTGAAGACCACTTCCTATTTCAGATTTTTTAAAGAAGTCAGCAATTTACTAAGAAAATAATAACAAGAGACCGCTCTTTCTACTGATAGCTATATTTTAAAACTTTTGAGTAAGATTTACTCAGTCCTCATAATATAAAATGTCTTTCAGGATCTAAAGTGAAGATGCAATAAGTTTTTTAGTTTCTAGAAAAATGGCTGTCTTGAAATACTACCCTTCTGGGGCACAGGGGTATCTTGATGAGCCGCTCGTGTACTGGCTGCAAGTGTACTGTATCAATCTTGAGATGCTGTCGCAGGAGTTAGTCATCCTCTGAGTCACTCTCCCCCCTGGCTGGGACACAGGCCCTGATTGAGGACATGAGCTGGTCCTGGATCTGCTTCCTGGGGTTCTCCTCAAGGTCTGTCTTGATGGCACCTGATTCTGAAATCTTCCACTCCAGTTCTGTGCAGAGCAAAACAAGAGAGCCATGAATGCAAGGGAGCAAACTGGAAAGAGCCCACCCTTGCTTCCCCAGCTGACTTATCACCCTGACATCACCACCACCAAAACCTGCTGTATTCCTTTTGTTTCTCCTCCACCCCCAGGTCTCAGGCCTTGCCCTGTCTCCGGCACCCACTCCAGCCACAGTCCCTTCACCACTCTCTTCACAGTCACTAGTGCTGGCACAGGTTTCATCCCAGGGTGCAGAGCTCACGGTGCTGCTCTGCAGCCCACCGGTAGCATTCCCAGTGCCTCTCTGCTCCCTTTACAACCAAGAGTGCAAAAGAGACGATTAACACAGAGCAGCAGCTCTAGAGGCAACTCTCCCAGTGAAAGCGAATTCCACCTCCTTCTAACCACGTAAGGGCAGAAGACAGGTCTGCACGTCTGCCACTGATGAAGGAATACTGCTTGTGTATTACAGCTGTTTCCATCATATACCACGTTCATCACTATCAGAAGAGGCAGGGAATAGATTTGCTGAGGGGAAAAATTTGTTAATTCCACTTCACATCCGAATTACAGGTATTTTTCAGGGATGTAAATGCAATCAACCCCTTTCCCACTATGTCATGCACTGATTACTAGTTCCTTCATGAGACAGTAAGGGAGACTCCACCATCAGTAGTAACTCTGTAACTACACAGACCCAAATTGGATTACTTCCCAGAAGTGGTAGGAAGTCAGTACAACACATTCAGCTGAAACCTTTTTGCTACTCCTGCAGGCAACCCTACCATTAAATCTCATTTCCTTCAGGCATTAGAGTAATGAATACAACCTCACACTTTCTTTAATCTCTGGTGGAAGTCACTTGAGCTTAGGAGAGAAGGAAGGAAGAAATAAAGGGAGGTGCAGAATTTCAGTGCTTTCTATGATGACTGAATTAAACTGGCTCAAGTCCCCTTTGATTTTGGGGAGATCTAATTATTTATGTGTTAAAAATAGGAGAAAGCTAACTGTAGGTGATGCTACCACTTCTCACTTCAATGCATAACTAGGCAACCACTGTAGTTAGTTAGCTGTTCTCAAATCAGTGATCTCATTGGTGAGCTCTTCCTCTTCTGATAGTTCAAGGCAGGGAACATTTTCTACAACACACGCTCAAGACATCGTGTAAAGTAAAGAGTTCTTTTACTAAAACTCTTTGCATTCTATCCCAGCAGAGACACTGACATCATTCAGCAGGGACCTTGAAATGCTGCATAACTGTGGTTCACTTCAGATAAAGATGCCCTTAAAGTCTGACCTTGAAAAAGCTTGAAAGCACCTGGACCAATATGCCTACTCAGAAAGCTGATGAGTATCCTTCCAGCTGAAGTAAAATCCGCTATGTAACATCCGAGTTGCCTTTGTTTTCCAAGAGCCTTTTTCACTGCTGTCCTCTGTCTTTGGGCGCTGCTGTAGGATACCATCCCCAACCAACCATATCCAAACAGCAGCTTTTACTGAAGAGCCACAGTGCTCCACAAGACCTGCACCAACACCCTCATCTCCCGAAGCACATCATGCTGACGACACTGCATGACCCATCTGCCTCCAGGCTGCTGAGATGAACAAAGAGAAATAGGTCTAGGGAACACCATGACATCTACAAAAGGTAACAGCCTCTCCCTGTGGAGCCCTGTGCCCACTGAACCACCAGACAGGAGCTTAACTTGCTGCCATTTCTGGAAGATACCAAGAGGAAAAGGAAGTAGCCCAATTTCAGTCTAACAGACTTATTTGGTTCTATTTAAAGGTTCAGGAGGAGTGGAGTCTGCATGTTAGGAAGGTACAATAGACAAATATTCAAAATAAAATAAGAAGCCCTACAATGCAACAGGGAAACACCAGTTACCAAGCACATAGGTTATCAAGTAACTGGGGGCAAGGTCAATTATTCAGCGACAAGAGCCCTGAAGAATGTGCAGGGGTACTATTTACTCTTCATTATATTCAGGAAAATTTGTTTCACCCAACACTAGGGTGTGAAGGCTTGCACACACCCAAGATGAATATCTGTATGTTGGCCTATTCGGCAACTCATTGCTTTTACAAGGCAGCCTTAACTGCATGTTGTTGAGCCATAAGGGTGAAAAAACACCCTCAAACTAATACGATTTTTAGTAGCTCACTTCTCCTAAGCTCACTTCCCTCATTCCCAGCAAAGTGGTTTTGCTTTTCATTTGGAAGACCAGAGATTCAGACACTCACCATCCCTCGTCAGGTTCATGCCACCAAACACCAAAGGCCCAATGAACTGAGCTTTGATGTCTCCCTCCAGGTAGACAAATATTGTAGGCAGGTTCTTATCGGGGTAGTTGGGAATGCAGGTGGTAGAGATAGCTTTGATGAATTTCACGTCTCTGAACTTTCTTGCAAGGCCGCTCATATGTTGATTTATTAAGGCACAGAGTGGAATTCTGCAAAGAACAGTAACAGACATACATAAGGAAAAAATAAAAGATGAATCAGACAGGAATCTGCTCCAGAAGAAAGGTCAGAAGTATCAACTCAATGAGCAGCATTTATGGAAAGGCAAATGTAAGAGAAGCAACTTCTGAGTACTTTTTGTCGTCCAGTATTCCAGCATTCAAAAGAAAGCTGTATCACTGGAGGTTCTGGTAGGTGGTTTTTTTGTTTTGTTTTTTGTTTTAAGATATTAGCAATATAACCTTCCCCTCCATCACACAGAGAAATAGGTTTATGAAGATATGATATTCAAAAATTGCATGAGCAAGGACAAAATAGAAAGAAAAGCAGCTCCTGGAAGAAAGTATGCAAATGACAATAAACACCTACAAGACGATTAGAGACAATAAACAAAATCAAGTACTTCAAAGCCTTTCCAAAAAATTCTAGCAACTTATCAGACCTTTTCAACAAGTTTTTCCATCATGCTGACAGGACTGGAAACTTTATTCCATTTTTATGCCTCTAGAAACCAGGTTAGAGACACACAGTGATCCTTCTAACGCACAGCCCCTCACACTTTATCCAGAATAATTTCCCAATCTTGGACATCGCAGCGACAGCAGCTACCTCTGTGGTACCTGTATGGTATAGGTCATGCTGTGCTGTAGAGATGTATAAAAAAGCCACTGCATGGTAACATTGTTCTAGAGCTAAGTTCAGCTGAGTCAACAGTAATGAAATTACTAATTCAATTTTTAATTTCTTAGAAATCCAGAATCAGTTCCTTAATTTCCACAGTAACACCACATTTGTCTAGAGTATTTTCATCTACTGATAGTGAAAGGATTAAAGACCAAAAACAATTTCTTACCCTTGTTTGTAGAGGTGCAGGACTACCCATATATCTTTTCCAGCTTTTGTAACCTCTTGAACGTAATCTTTTCCTGAAATCTCCAAAACTTCCCCAAATTTATTCTTCATTTGAGCTGCTTTCATTTCTGCTAGCCTCTGCTGCCTGAACAGCAAGGAATGGGAAAGAGATCTTGAGAACAGATGTGTTTTTGACAGAACACCACTTAAAAGGAGCCGGTTGAAACCCAAACTTCAGAGGCACATTACAAACTTCTTTCCACCCAGAGCGGTAAAAGCAAGTTAACACAGTCAATAGATGCTCTTAAGTTTGCATCACAAGTTAAAGCTGTCCACATGCAAGAAGTACAACTAAGTTTAATGAATTTTTTTTCTCATTTCTGCTCACAGCATACACTTTTTCTGCAGATACTACACTACCAATGGCAAAAACCATGACAGATCGTAGAGCTAAAGAGATAATGGAAAGCCAACACTGTAATTATGTAAATCTACAGCACCTTAATCTCATTCATACAAAACCTCAGAAATCTTGGGGTTGATTTTGAAAGCTCTCTGAATCCCCACCATGCACTCAGCAGTGCAAAATCAGGCTGTAGATAAAGGACACTGAATTTAAACCCAGTTATCCTATTAAAGACACTTAGAAGCTCTACAAGAAACCAGAAAGATAACCCATTTTTAATATCACGCCTAACAACATCCTTCCTCTAGTCAACAATATCTAACAGCATATAAAAGAAAAAACCAATTGTCATTAAAGTCAAATTCTACATGCTGCTCTGACCTGTACATTTCAATAGCTTTCTCATCTTCCTCATTAAATTCATCTTCATTCTCTTCTAGCTCTTCCAGAGTCATGTCCTCATAAGTTTTCACTAGAATGGAAGAAACATCAAATCAGCAAAACACACTTTCCAAGATTAAACCTCACGAGCTTTTGAGTCCAACAGAATTTATTTAAGAACAGATTCACTGTGGGAAATGCAGCTTTTATCAAGTATTATTGTTACTGGATTTTTAGAAAATATTACTCCTTTTAGACATAAATGGAAAGGCAATGATATAAAGGACTCTGAGCTGAAGGCTGCCTAGACTAGCACGAGTAAGTACTCTAGCTTTCAAGATCAGTGGCTGCATCAAAGACTTACCTAACACGCACCCAACATGGCAGAGATGCCTGAACGATGGAGGAAAGAGGAAGCACACAACAGGTAGCGTCATGAAATACTTGCACATTCACATGGCACACTCCCTTTGCACTGTTCTTATTTCAGTTTTCAAACATTTACTTCTATAAATATATGGAGCTGACACCAAGAACAAAGTTTTCTTGTGCTGGAAGAATCCACATGTTCAGGAACGTGTTTGTTTGATGCTGTTAACAGATGGTCACCCTATATGAGAAGCAGCTTTGGCGTCCCTTACAGCCTTGGAAAAGGACACAATGCTTTACAAGCATACCAACATTACTGCTGGCCATTTCACCGTACAATCTTCCCCCAGGAGCCATTCCAAGACCTGACTGGCTGCTACTGCCCAAGTTGGCTGGTCACTCACCAAGAGACTTCTGAAGGACGGTGAGCTGCTCCTCTTCCTTTGCGCGCTCCTGTTCCTCCAGGTTTTCCTTTGGAGGAAGGATACCTTTTTTGCGCAGGATGTCATTCCACTCTGTGTCTTCGTTTGGGTCCTAGAACGGAACAAGAAATGGATAATGTGCATTCAAGGTGAACTTTACCATTTCCAGAACTTAACACGGGACACTGCTAAAATGGTAACTGTCCGGATGGCATCAGCAAGTCACAGTGTGCATCCTCCTGATGCTGAGGCTTCTCTCCAGTCCCAGACCTATCCTGAAGAGTGACTTTATTTTATTCCATCCCGCTCAGAGCATGTACAGGATGTCTTAGTAGGGTACAAAGCCTGAAGCATTGTAACTATCACTGCAGCTCTCACAAGGTGAAAGGAAAGGGGAAAAAAATCAGCTGAGCGACAGGGAAGCACAGTGGCCACAGCACTCACGTACAGAGCCTCAACAGAACAACAGGCCACTGAATTAGCACTCACTGCATTGAGAAACACTGGTGAGATGACACACAGGCGTCCACCTTGCCGCTCTAACTCTGGCTATATGGGAAGACTCGTCGGTAGATTCAAGTCAGTGGGACTACACAAGCTCTTAGAAAGAAGCAAGCACAGCCTCTGCCAGACAAGCCCATTGCTAGGGAATCAGATCCAAATCTACACTGTGACTGTTCCTGAAAGTTAAAAAGAGACTTTACTGTGAAATAGTCACAATAATCCTGCAAAACAAGGCTGACAGGCACCCATGTTGTTGAGAAGCTCAGTAGAAGAGCAATTTTACTTTCTAAAGTACACGAAAATTCAGTGAAAAGCACTCACCAGCTGACTTTGGTTCCCTACTGTCTTCACATAAGGTCACTCTGAAAACTGAATACAACACCTACTGCTTTGGTTTGCTGTGGCTTGTTTCAATATAGCTTACACTAGAACTGTTCAAGACCATATCTCTTCTGTAGACCAAAACACAGAACTTTTGGACTACTTGAAAAAAAGAAAAAGGAAAAAAAAAGAAAGACAACAAAGTAGGACAGCGAGCAGCACACCACTTTTTTGTTGTTGTTGTTGTTTGACTATGGTCAGTTTTCCCTCGACACGTTATTTCACAGCATCTACTCTCGTTTATCAACATACTGATGAAGTGCCTAAAACACCCACCCGCCCATCTGCTTACTATAGGAGTGAGATAAATATCATAGTTGGGGGAAAAAAAAGATAAACTATCACAAAACCAAGCCATGGAGTTTCAGACACGACAGACACCTCCACCCCCCACGAAGGGGATCAAACCGGACTCCCCCTCTCCCCTC
>NW_010430765.1:0-5238 GCF_000710305.1 Buceros rhinoceros silvestris
ACACTGCCACCCAGTGTTCTGCAACACCAGGAGTGATGGTGGCAAATTTAAATATGTTATAACTACCACCAACATCCACTTGTTGAAGCGATCAGTCACATTCTGCAGTGGAGTGGGGATCACAGCGTACAGGGAGGTTTCCTGAGCTGGGGAAACCCCAGGAGAGCTCAGAGACCCACCTGGATCCAGTAGCTCTCACAAGAGAGACCAGCTGTCAAGGTATGAGAAGGTGGTTCCTGAAATGGTGATGATAACTTCCTTCTCCAAGTGATAGAGATGTTAGCGAGCAGAGGTGCTGTGTTCACCAACAAGGAAGGGCTAGTGAGGAATGCAAAGCTCAAGGGCAGCCTTGTCTGCAGTGACCATGAAATGATGCATCCCAACAAAAAAGAAGTCAGGCAAAAATGCCAGGAAGCCTGCATGGATGAACAAGAAGCTCCTGTACAAACCCAAACACAAAAATGAACCTACAGAGGGTGGAAGCAAGAACAGGCAGCCTGGGAGAAATACAGAGAAATTGTCCAAGCAGCCAGGAACAGGTTAGGAAAGAAAAAGCCCTTATAGAATTAAATCTGACCGGGGATGTGAAGGGCAACACGAAAAGCTTTGATAGGTATGTTGGTGATAAAAGAAAGACTAGGGGAAATGTGGGCGCTCTCCAAACAGAAATGGGAGACCTGTTTGCCCAGGATATGGAGAAGGCTAAGGTACTCAATGACTTTTTTGTCTTGCTCTTTACAAGGAAGTCCTGCAACCACACTGTTCAAGTTACAGAAGGCAAAGGCAGAAACTGGGAGACTGAAGATCCACCCACGGTAGGAGAACATCAGATTTGAGATTATCTAAGGATTGTGAAGGTGCACAAGCCAATGGGTCCTGATGAGATGCATCTGTGGTTCCTGAGGGAACTGGTAAACAAAGTGGCTAGGCCACTATCCATCAGATTTGAGAGACCATGGCAGTCTTTTGAAGTTCCCTTTGACTGGAAAAGGGGAAACAAAACTCACATTTTAAAAAGGGAAAAAAGGAAAACCCAGGGAACAACAGGCCAGCCAGTCTCACCTCTGTGCCTAGCAAGTGTTCCATGGAGTGGATCCTCCTGGAAATTATGCTAGGGAGCATGGAAAAAAATGAGGTGATTGGTGACAGCCAACATGGCTTCATTAAGGGCAAATCGTGCCTGACAAATTTGGTGGCCTTCTACAACGGGGTTATGGAAGAGCAACATCCTTATCTCTAAATTGGAGAGGCATGGATTTGACAGATATATGACTTGGTGGATAAGAATTAGTTGGATGGTCGCTCTCAAAGAGTTGTGGTCAAAGGCTTGATGTCTAAGTGAGGATCAATGAGTGGCCTTCCTCAGGAGTTGATCCTGGGACTGGAGCTGTTCAAGGTCAGGTTTGGGATGGGCCTTTGAGCAACCTGGTCTAGTGGAAGGTGTTGGTGTCCATGCAGGAATTTAAAGCAAGATGATCTTTATGGTGTCTTCCAACTCAAATTATTCCACGATTCTGTGATTAACTATTCCTGATACACTTCTGTGTAACTGTTTCCTGAAAACCTCCATGAATGGAAAGGTCTGAAATAAATACTGATGCCAAACTCTCCCAGATCTTTGAAGGAATTAATTTTCAGACTTTGACACTATTAAACAATCCTGTCTCATATACCACAGCTAAAAATGTCTTGCTAACAGGTTTGTGACTTATTAATCAGTCAGCAGACTGGAATTAGTACCAGAGGAGCAGCAGACAGAAGGAAGTCACTCAACACTGTTCTCTTGCTCTGCCAGTTATCAACACTAAAACTTTCCTGTTTCAGAACATTTAACCGAGTTTTAAGACACTGTTGCTGACAGATACAGCTGGTGCTTCACTCTCCTTGTACCTGGGAGAGATGATGTGTCAGAAAAAATGGAAGAGTACCTGGAATTTTGGAGTATTATGAGAAGTCACTGTCCTGATTTATGTTAAATTTTGCCCCTGTACTCATGGCAAACCCTATCCTTCTGAAAAAAAAAATGCACAAATTAGACATTATAAAGTCAAATGAGTCCTTTAAATGCTGCTTTGTGACAAACACCATGAACCACGGCTGCATAGCCAATTACAAGAGTTTACAGAAAAACTTCTCCAGGGAGGCACAGGCATCATGGTAGCTATCCATGTGCTGTGTAAATTGTCAAGTCTCGTAGAGCACTGGAGATCCAAGAGTACCAATCAGCTGTTGATCAATGGGCAGAGAAGCTGTCATCAGCAGAAAGCCAATTATCTCTTTTTATTTCATTTCAGGTTTTGGGAAATATGGGAAGAAAAATCAGTAATAATAGATGGACCTTAAAAAGAGCAATGATTAAAGTCTCTGTGGTTCTGACATTTGAGATTAATAAATTAAAACCTTTTCTGTTCTTACGTGTTAGACTCCCCTGCACTTCATCACAGACACAGAGGAAGCTTCTTTCTACAGCAACATACAGTGACACAGGCATCGCTAAGTCAATCATATGTTCTTCAATTAAAAGGACCTGTCAAGTCTAGCAAACATCAGTTGATGCTTGGAGACATCAGTGCTGTTATTTATACCACTGCTCACTAGACTTGCATAATTTGGTTACGCTGAAGACTGGAATCTGCTTTTTTCCAAAGTGTAAAGCGCAACAATACTAACGGCGTTCATGAGTAAGCTTCTTGTTATGAAGGATGTAAAAATCTTCGGTACACTTCTCAGGCCTGTGTGAGAGGTTTTAATTAAAAACGGTGAATTTTACTTGGAATATTTAGAGGTGTTTGCTCACGTGATCTTTCTTACTCACAGAACAACCTTTTGAATAGGCATACCTTGATGGATGAATTCAAATTTTAAAATGGAACTATGTAAACCCAAACAAAGAAACAAATAAAAGTAGCCCAGAAATTGTACTAGCAAAAACAAGAGAGTATAGTTGGAAGAGAATTTGTAATCAGACATATCTGGACTGTCTTGGTCTTATGCCCTAATACATTGAAGTAACTATGGGGGAAAAAAATTTGTTGAGCTAGCTAGCCTGTAAACTAATGCCTACAAGTGTGTGGTGCTCAGAGAGTCATCTGGCAATAGCCACACACGGACCACTTTGTTCTAAATAAATCTGCACCTAGTCCAACTCCCAGTGGGAGAGTCCTGCTGAGATCAAAATCTATTGATCAGGCATCTTGGTGATAAATCTAAATTTCAGAAGTTGGGTTCTTGCCTATCCCGTGGAGTCTTTGAGCAATGAAATAGGGAAGGAACACACAGAAGCCTTGATTCTGTTCTCCATGAATTGTCTGAATGTGTTTATTTCCACGATTTTTCAAAGCAGTGAACAGCAACAGTTTGAAAACTCAAAAAGCCAAAAGCCAGATGAAAACAAAAAACACTCGCCAGCCCCAAACCTTGGATAGAAACATCTTTACATACACAGTGTATGTTAAAACAATTACCCACATTTGTTTTAATTTTTTAATAGGAAAAAGGACAAATATTTCCTTTAAGTTCTTCTCTTAGGACCTTGTTTTTGACAGGTTCGACAGTGTGAAGCAACATCACAAAAATGCTCATCCACAGTAACTAGGGTCATATATCCCAGCCTGACATCCCATAGACCCTGTCAGTGACCAGCTACAGGTACAAAAGTAGTTTTGGGACTTTTTCAAACCGTTCAGTTCTGACCTAATTAGAAAAGACATTGGTTTCACTTCTCGCAGATAGCTGTTTTCCTCTTCACAGCTTGTGAACATTGTTCTCTCTGCACTTTTTCTTATGCTGTCTGAGCACGCAGGTGTTGACATTGCTATCCTATATTGCCTGAAGATTGTGTTCACCAAACCACCTCACGCTGAGGGGCTACAGCAATGCCCTAACATAAAAGCAATCTCCCTTTCAACACATTATAAGGTGCAGGATGGTTGTGTTGGTTTATGAGCAAATAAGTGAGCAGATTCAGTCCTACATATACACAGTATTACATTATATTCTGATTTTCAGTGACTACTTCTATAGACATAATTGTTGTTGCTTTTATACACAAAGGAAGGATTGTCTACATTATAATGTAATGTACACTGTAGAATTTCAAGGAATTTCTGAACTTTTCCAGTCTTGAAAAAGTCATATAATTACATCTACAAGCAGCATTTCACTATCTCACGGATGTTGTAAACATGAAACTGGTGAAATGCTGAGATATTAAACCTGCAGCCCTGTGGTTAAGTTAAGACGGACAGTACAATAAATATGTTTTTGTATGCCCCCACTGCAGAAGAGGAAAATAATGGAGAGACTGTAAATAGTTCAAGTAACCAAAAAAAAGGCATATAACAACACAAGTACTTAGTTTTCTTATGCCAGCTTTGAACAAGAAAGGTTATTAAAAGGGAGATAGGCAACAGTATTATTTCTAAAGCCACTTTATAGTTTTCCAGAGTTTCCTCCTCCAGACTGGCTGCTGGGGAAAAAAAAGAACCAGTACATACATAATATCAGGTACCATGGATCTGAGGAAAGAGCTTTTCCAATTTATGGTAGGACCTTGGACATGCCATGCTTCAGCTCTCCGTGACTTGGTTTAATTACGTGACAAAGAGATGCATGTATGAAATTTATTGCATACATTTTAAAGTGCCTTGAGATGGGTGAGTTGTAATAAATATAATTTGAAGAATTAAAATACTCTGTAAGGACTGTGATTATTTTATTCATACAGAGAAGAACCTTTGCCACCATTACAATCTATGCCCTCCCAAAATAACCCAAAAAATTCTTCAGAAAGCACAACTCCTGTTCAAATAAGCTAGAAATATTCAATACTCCTTGAAAAGAAAGACTGGGGTTTACTTGGTGATTCAAAGAATTTGTTTCCACATGTGCTTGTCATCTTCCCTCAGAGAACCTATACAAGATATAATGGAAACAGTGTCGAGGGTGATGAAAATGCCAGAGCATCTGTCAGTGGATCACCTTATGACAGCAAGTGATAAGCCTCCTAATGCTGAAGTGATGAATGTGCCTGAATGTGGACGCTATGCTTGTGTGAGACAGCTGAAAAACACAAATATGAACAACTAGACATGAGGACATGCCTCTGGGGAGACCCCAGTAGTTTTTGTAGTTCTTGACTGTTTCTAGAAAGCAGCACATTTTTGTTATAGAGGAAGATAAGTGTGCTTATCAACACAGCGCCATGGCTCAGAAGCGGAGTAGTTGGGATGCAGGAAT